>NC_057814.1:492170559-492192019 GCF_018294505.1 Triticum aestivum | reverse complement strand
TTTTACTATGTGAGGGCAGCAAATCTAATCCTGGAGACCTTTTACTATGTGATGGCAGCAAATCTAATCCTGGACATACTCTATTGACTTGTCCACCAGCCGCCACTTTCTATCCTTTTTTCAACCAATAATAGATCTGTTCCTTATCCAGTTTGTACTGCGTTTTCCCATTATTTCCCTTTTCAACCAAGAGACCGGTTGGGTATCCGGTCTCTACTACTTTCACCATATTATTTCCTCTTTGAATCAAGTCCTAGATTCATGCTACAACTTTCCCCCCTTTCTTTGTTGTTTGAACAAAGCCCTAGATTCGAATGCATGAAGTAGCTTTACCTCTAATAATACTAAAAATTTAGGTGGCTTTGGAAGAGCTGATGGGAGTAGAAAAAGATGCACATGCAGACACGTGGGGAGCTGGGGCAGTAGAGCAAGGCCGCTTTCGAAGAACTTATACCTGAGGGTCGCCGGGATGTCGGCGGCGGCAGGTCGGATCTGCGGACAATACAACAGGGAGGAAGAAGGGTCGGAGGACCTCCCGAGCCGGCGCTGTGTCGAAGAGAACGGCACGGGCAGAGGATCGGGCCCCTCCGGCAGCTGTGGGTTTCCTCCCTCGGCGGTGATGACCGCGTGAACGATGCACCTTTTAGTCCTCTACACACACCGGCCGAAGGGATCCGGCCGGATCTGTGACCAGCGGTGAGCAGAGAGAAAATGTCGCTACCGCTCTTGTTTATATCTGGAGAGGATGAGAGAATGAAGAGAGCAACCCTAGTAAAGCAAGCGCTCAGGCCCCTGCGTCCATATATAGTGGAGTGATTATCTTTTTTCTCTCCACAATAAGCGTTTCAATTTGTGTACGTGGCATTAAAGAAAAGAAACTCTCTATTTAAGGTGACTACTGTACGACTCCTACTTACTACTAGTAGTACTACAATATTGTTCACTTGTGCTCCCCGCCCCTCCATTCATTGAACAACCCCACGGGTGAATAAACATACAGTAAGTACTGTATTTATATAGAACGAACAAGCTCGAACTACTTTCGCGTAGTTAAAAGTTGAGGGTGGGGCTTTTCCCGGGCAGTACGCGCGGCAGTTTTCGGGTAGGCGGTTTGACAGAGAGGCGAGGAGGGTGAGCGAGTGGGGCTGTGCGATTTGACGGCGCGTTACTGCTGGAAAGACTTGTGATATGACCACTCACTATAGTTATGAATTACTGGCGCTCCGACCGGGGTAATGCCCCCCTTCCGTTCCACGCTCTAATCTGGTGCATGACACGTCGACCCGGATGCTGGCTCTCCCACATGTCGGAGTAGTAAGAAGGAGCAAAGAATGATGCGGTATATACTAGTACTATACTACTCCCTCCGTTCCTAAATATAAGTCTTTGGAGAGATTTCACTATGGACCACATACGGAGAAAAATGAGTGAATCTACACATAAAATGCATCTATATACATCTGTATGTGGTCCACAGTGAAATATCTACGAAGACTTATATTTAGGAACGGAGGGAGTACTACTCAGGTCGGAGGAGTGCGAACCACGGAAGCCCAGTGAACCAGCAGTGCGAACCACGGTAGCCCAGTGAACCAGCAGTAGAAAACAATGTGGTGATATGGCCATAAAAAACAATGTGCTACGGTCCACACTGTAGCATGTACAGTAACACTCTTTGTTTGGATCCCTGAGTTAGAGCTAGTTTGGGTTGAAATAGCCTCAAATTATCGAAACAAGAGGGGTTAGTTTGAGCTAGTTTGCTCTAACCCAGCTAAAAAAACTAGCCCGGTGGAGAGGTTCTAATTGGGTTAGTTATCCTCGGGCCCACTAAAAGAGAACTAAAAAAATCTCCCCTGCCCGCACCAGATCACTCCCCCCCTCTCGCACGACTCCTCTCTGTTCCCCATAGGGCCGCTCGCCCTCTCTCTCCTCCGGCCGCCCTCTCCTTTCGGCCTCCGCCGCCCTACTCCGGCCACCCTCTCCCTCCGGCCTTCGAAGGTCGCCCCGCTCCCCCTTCACTAGTCGTTTTTCTCCCTCTGTCGTGCGCGGCGGCGGCGCATCTACCAGGGAGATCGCGAGAGGGGTGAGTTTGTTCGTTCCTTCTCTGTCTCACAGCCATATCATTGATCTTGCTTGCTCTAGCGCTAATTCTGATTTGGAAAAGTAGATCCTGATCAAACTTGGTATAGATTTATGGTGCACGCATGGAATTGTTTGATGCTGCTTGAGGAGGTAATAAATCTTTCTAGAGGCCCAAAGATTCAGGTCACCTTTCTAGGTATTTCAATTTCAGGCTTGCATTATTTCTAGAGGCCCAAAGATTCAGTTCACCTTTCTAGGTATTTCAATTTCAGGCTTGCATTATTTCTAGAGGCCCAAAGATTCAGTTCACCTTTCTAGGTATTTCACTTTCAGGCTTGCATTATTTCTAGAGGCCCAAAGATTCAGTTCACCTTTCTAGGTATTTCAGTTTCAGGCTTGCATTATTTCTAGAGGCCCAAAGATTCAGTTCACCTTTCTAGGTATTTTAGTTACAGGCTTGCATTATTTCTAGAGGCCCAAAGATTAAGTTCCCAGTCGGCGGCAAGTGGCCCTGCTACCCATGCCGGTGTCGACCTCAACTCGCAAGGTCCGGTGTCGAAGGGGTTCCCGGGGCTTGGGCTCTACAGAGCCTTCCTCCAGAGCGACGATGGCGAGCTCCTCCCTCGGTGCGTGAGGGGCTCCGGGCTCCCTCCCTATCGTGAATGACTTTCATGATGAGTTAGCTCATTCTTTGTTTCATGAAGTGTTTTTTTATTTTATGAAGCTTGATTAACGACTTGTATGTTTAAGTGGGATATCTCATTTGTATGGACAAAGTAAAAATTATCATGTTTTGCATGCTTGATTTGTATAGATGGTTCGTTTATGTCAATTGTGAACGGGAGGAGGCCACAGAAGAGCCGGCCACACCAAGAGGGTGCTTGGATCCAAGGGACTTATTTTAGTCTGACTAAAAATAGTCTTTTTAAAAGGCTAAAGTTCCAAGCACCCCTGACTAAAGAGGGGCTAAAACTAGTCTTGAGACTAAATTTTTTTAGTCAGGGGTACCCCTACTAAAATGTGGATTAGTCCTCTCTCTCCTCATTTAACTCCTCTCCTTTAACACAGGCGAGTTCTGGATTGGAGGGTTTGGAGGATAATAAATGCTCATTAACTTGATTTTAGTCTCTTTAGTATTTGGATCCAAGCATGGGTGAGGCTAGCAAGTTTTAGTCCCACTACTTTTAGTCATGGAACTAAAATGTATCCAAGCACCCTCCAAATCCAGCAGGAAATAGGGTCCAAAGTAGTCAAATGATTGAGATAGAGCATTTATTGTCAATCTAACCCTTCCATCCATACACCTCTTTGGTTTAGAGTTAGTTCAGGGTTAGAATCTAACTCTAACCTCTAACTGAGTTAGAGTTCTCCTCGTCTCGGTTCATCGCCATCATACTTTCCCCATTCCTGTGTTTTCAGTATCCTGCGAATCAAAGAGGCCCTTTTTTTTGCGGGAAAAATCAAAGAGGCCATTAGACTGGTTTCGGTCCGGTCATTTTTTATAAACGTGTTATGTCCAAAATTTAATGAACGTGCTCCGGTTTCCACGAAAATAATCCGGTTTCATGTAGTAATTCATTCATTTATTTATTCTTCTGTGGGAGGTTTGCATGTAATTCGTGAGGTCTGAAATGTAAAGGACCCCGACATATGCTCCGAGTCGTGCATGCACTACGACCCAAATGCTCTATGTCCCACATGTCGGCGAATGGGAGCACGTGGAAATAGCCTAGGAGTACATATAGGAGGATAAATGCGTGAAATAATATGTACTATGAAGCGTAGCCGCGGTTCGAAAAGGAGACCTAAAGTGATGACAGCTATAGGTCGCACGCACCCAACTTGTGGTACTAGACATACGACTAATTTTTCCCTAAAAAAAAGAGGCACGCGTGCTCAGTACTCCTATTCTATAAACACGAGTCCCATCTGACAACAGCGTCCGTACTACAGCTAGCTCTCCTCCCTCGTTTCTCTCTTCTAATTCTAAACCCAGCCGATGCCCGGTGGGCGGGGTGGGTTTGCTCAACTGCGGCCCCACCTCACAGTGAAAACGTTACGTCTAGAATAAAAATGCCATATACTCCCTCCGTTCATAAATATAAGCCTTTTTAGATACTATTTGAAATGGAATACAACATACAGATGTATGTAGACATAGTTTAGAGTGTAGATTCACTCATTTTGCTCCGTATGTAGTAGTCACTTGCTGGAATCTTTAGAAAGACTTATATTTGGGAACGGAGGGAGTACTATACTAATAAAACGTTAAGGCCACGAGGCGATGCAGTGCTGGTTATAGGAGGCAAGAAGAGATGCATCCATCGACGACGTCCACCTCCTCGACTCAGGGCGCCGGCCCACCGAACGGCGCCTAAGTAGCAATGGCTTTCGTGGCCAGGTCGACGTGCTTCTGAACAATGGCGTCCAAAGATTCTAGCCGGTGGAAGAAGGCCAACGTCTTTCTGTCCTCGCTTGCCTTGTAGTGGCCTATGTAGACGATTTCCTCGTAGACGTGGATGTGCAGGTCGACGGTTTCTTGCATGGTGAGGCGCTGCGCGGCGAGCGCGGCCTCGAGGTGCACATTCTTCGTCGTGACCTCCGGCACCTGCAGGGCCACCAGGGCTTGAAAGAGTTCGTCGCCATGGAGGCCGATGAGGGTGGCAGGCAATGAGGAGCCTGGGCGCGCGGGCTGGAGCAGTACGGCAAGGTCGTCCGTGCGCTTCTTGACGGCGGTGAACTTGCGGATGGAGTTGACCATCATGTCGTCCATGCGAGAGGCGAAGCCGGCGTCGGCGAGGGCTACGATGCTTGCGGTCGCCAGCACCGTCTGGAAACGCTGCGCGGTGTGGGGCCGCAGGCCGGCGCCTTGGATAATTTGGCACAGCCGACTGCCGCTCGCGTCCATCGCCTCCATAGGTGCTTGTGGCTTCTGGTCACTTGGTCTTGGATTGGAGTGAGCAGTGTTGCGCAGAGACTTGAGAGTAGATGGATTTGAGTGGTGGGGCGCCTTTATTATATGAGAGTCCAAACTCTGTTGCATTCACATCGTGCTGGCTCTATTCTGCTTCTCTAATTAATTCCCTCTGCATGTAATTGAGGATGCATCATTGACCGTTCAACGTCTCGGGAACCGCTACCCTCTCCCTCCTTGGCGTTCAAGCACCTATGGACCCATCGACGACGAGGTGCCTATGGTGACTTCGTAAATTTCAAGATGATAGTGCCGTGCGTGTGTGCGTTCATAGGGATGAGTGTATGCACGTGTATATGAGCGTTTGCGTCTGTACTGTGTAAAAAAACGTAAATGCGTGTCAAAAAGAGACTAGTCAGTATACTCAATATTGTGCACCTCGGAGAGGAAAACGATGGAACTAGTACGTATTTATTTACGGTGCAGATTCACTCATTTTGCTCCATATGTACTCCGTCTCGGTGTAGTCTAGTCACTTGTTGAAATCTCTAGAAGGGCAAATACTCCTTTCTGGTTTACAGGGCTATACTAGCAAGTAGTTGTACGTACTAGTACAATAGTGGGCTCAAATAGCAATTTTGTCTCATGCAAGAGCCTGGCTATATGCGTGCTCCAATGTTCGCAACTGCAACGTTCGGTTTGCGCTTGGCTCTTCGCCTCTTCGAGAAGACGAACAATGATGTTACTACTACTGCTTCTACAGTGTCAAATCCACTGCTGCATGTCCGTCCACCGCGAGCGGGACGGATAGCTTGTTGTAGAAGTACTACTAAGCAAAAGCCTGTCCTTGTTTGCGAGCAACCGCGCGCATGGGTGAGGGAGAAGGCGTGTAGAAAAATCAAGCTTCTCCTCGTTGTACGAGTTGACGCGACACATCATAGCACTGGCCCCACATGCTTGCCTCTAAACTTGCCTGAAAGACCCGCAGTGTACAATATATTTGCTGCAACCTCTAACATTTACCCACCACAAATTAAAATATATGTGGCCGTATGCATCGTTCTGATGCAGAGGCCGGGGAGTCCCCCCTTTTCCAAAAAAACAAATTAAAATATATATTCCTGTCTTGACCAGATGAGCGTGCAAACTACAATCACCAGGGTGTCAGGTAGGGCCAGAAGACTATTTTAATTTTTTTTAAAACTTCGAGACGGCCACATAGCATGGAGCCGACCCCAACGATTTTAAGCTTACATGCACGGTACACGCTATCCTAGACTACTCTACACATGAAACTGCCACACGAGCGTCCGGGCTGCGCTTGGCTCTTCGCCTCTTCGGGAAGTCGAACAATGATGGAGTACTACTGCACTGGAGGAGTACTACAGTACGCTTCTGGCCATCTGACACCGATTGAACTGCTGCATGTCCACCGCGTGCGGGAGGGAGAGCGTGTAGCGAAAGCTTCTCCTAGTCTTGCCAGCCACCACGCTCATGGGCGAGGGAGGGACGCTCCTGCCTTTGCGTGTATGACAGGTGGGCCCAACAGGTGTGTGGCCAACCTGTCATACAGCCAAAGGCAGGTGCAGTTAAGTCCGTGAGGGAGAGGATAATCAAACTTCTCGTTGATGTACGAGTTGACGCGACACATCAAAGCACTGCACTCGATATATTTCAATAATTTGCGTTTACCGATGCATTAATTACAATGCATGCATGCATGCCGTGACTCTCCTTTTGATACTTGCATGTGTTGATTTAATGCACCTTGAAGTAGTATAAAATATGTGACGGTAAAGCTTTGTAATACCCCGGCCCAAGTCGAGAGATGGTTGTGCACGAGGAGGGCGAGATCATGCAGACCAAACAGGACCCGACAATGGAGCTCTCTAAGGTCTCGATGGACCTCACCGTGCTCCACTGCCCCTTGTGCCTCCGCCCCTTGACACCTCCAGTGTATGAGGTTCAAATACACCTCGTCCGTTCGGCTGATTGAGCAAGGTGCAGGTTTCTTGATTGATGTGATGTTCGATTGATTTCTGCAGTGCAAGGGAGGGCACCTGGCCTGCGCGGATTGCCACATCGAGCGCCCCGAGAACCAGCGGCAGTGCCAGAAGTGCGAGCGCGGCGGTGGCTTCGACGTGCGGAACACGGCGGTGGACTCCATCCTTTCGTCGGTGAGGGTGGAGTGCCCGCACGAAGGCTGTGGGCTCTACGTCACTTACCACAAGCTCACCGATCACCAGAGCGTGTGTCCGCTCGCGCCCTGCAAATGCCCCGTGCCCGTCTGCGGCTACGAAGGCCCGCCGCCGGCGCTCTACCACCACATCAGCACCGCGCATCCCATGTCCGTGCACAGGATCCAGTATGGCAAGGTGCTCCAGCTGCAAGTGCCACTGTCGGAGCCACGGCTCTTGCTGTTCGCGGAGGAGGACCTGTTGAGGATATAGACCTTAGAGTCACCCGCCAGGAGGGGCCGGGTTACTCATAATGGTCATTGCCAGAAGCCCGGCGCCAAGCTTGAAGACGGTGGGCCAAAGATGGGCTTAAGACCCGGATATGGCTTAAGGCCCGTAGTTACAATCATTATTATGGTAGAACTTGTAGTGTAAGGCAAGAATAGTTGAGAGTCCGAGCCGGACACTCTTATGAGCCGGCCGGGACTCTGAGAGTTGCTGGGCGTCAGCCTCCCTATATAAAGGGACGACCCGGCAGCGGTTTAGGGAGAGGAAAGATCTCATCGAGAGCCAGGCACAACAGTTAAGCTTCCTGGTCATCGAAACCCTAATCAATACCATCTCAACTGGACGTAGGCTTTTACCTTCACCGTAAGGGGCCGAACCAGTATAAACACTCGTGTTCCCTGTCCCGTTTAACCCCTTCAAGCTTCCTAGCGGCGATGGCTCCACGACTAAGTCCTAGCTTGAGGACATCTGCCGTGACAATTCCACGACAGGACCGCTGCGCGTTTTTCTTGGTCGGCGGCGCGCTCGACATCGGCGCGCCTATCGCCGTGTCGGTCTTCTGCATCAGAGCGGGGCCGTCCCCACTGCCGCACTACGTGGCCAAGCTGTGGGCGAACGGCCCGCCGGGGGAGACCAAAGGCATGACCGACGCCGTCAAGGTGGAAATGGAGGTGACAAGCAGCAAGGATCCCGGCGACGTCGACGTGCAGGAGCTGACCTTCTTGACAGTTCCGTCCAAGCTGCTGGCCGGGGCTAAGCTTGTGTCCCTCCACATTCAGATTGACAAGCTCACGTCCTAAATGTTTCTACAGTGCCTTCTGTTTATCTTAGTAATATGCTAAAATAGGGATTACCTTGGTCTACTTTAGCTTAAGAAATGGTGGGTTTTGGAGGCGATGCGGCAATTACTTCGACATCAGATCAGTAATTTCCAACAGTCGAACGGATATTTTGTGTCTGTTGGATATAAAGTTCCTTTGGGTAAGAAGTACTACTTGTCATCAAAATGGATAAAAGGAGATGTATGTAGACGTATTTTAGTTCTAGATACGTCCCTTTTTATCCATTTTGATGACAAGCACTCCCTCCGTTCCACAATACATGCCTTCCATTTGTCAAAATATAGATGTATCTAGACATGTTTTAGTATATAGGTACATCCAAGATAGAGCCAATCGGATGGTTGAGAACACTACAATTCGTAGCTACAGATGCGTGTGTGACTCCCAGATGCAGAGGTCGGGGGTCATCATCCTCCTTTTCGAGAAAAAGCAGACGCGTGTGTGAGAGGACGAGTGCGTGCGTGCACCTCTTCTCTTCCTGTATAACGTACTACTAAACTCAGAGTACAAGTTTTTGTAGGTGGCACGATGGTGCGTGCGAGAAGTCCCGAGAGATAGGTTTAATGCGTCTGAAAAAAAGACTAGCCTAGAGCTCGCCACACGGCTATTCCTGTCGAACGCCCCATTAACCGTAAGATATGTATACGACGGTGCCAGTTATTGCACGTACACAGCAGTACTCCCTCCTTTCCGGTTTATAGGGCTTAATTCAAAAATCTCACCAACCAAGATGGTGAGTGGTGGAATATTATTTGTAGTTTGCAAAAGCACTTAATTAATGCTCTTGTTTTTCTCAAAAAATTATGTTTATCAATGCATTAATTGCAATGCATGCATGCATAAAGTACATGCATTGGTCAATTTTCTCTTCATACTTGCATGCAATGATTTAATGCACCTTGGAATCTGAACATGTGTTGGGGAACAACCAAATTGAGCCTTATAAAATGGAAAAACTAAAATTTTGAGATAAGCCCTATAAAACCGGAAAGGAGGGAGTAGAAAAAGAAGTACTCCATCCGGGAATAGTGCCGCACTTCGAAACTAGAACCGTCAATAAATTTTGAGCTTGCGTCTCGTCACATTCCAAATTACTCCACACTATATTGAATTGCAAACCTGTTCACACTGATCACAATCTAAACGGTTTCCCACTTAGGAGCGTATTAGTACCACGCTATATTGAATTGCAAACATGTTCACACCGATCACAACCTAAACGGTTTCCCACTTAGGAGCGTATTAGTACTCGGTTATAAATACTAGTATGCCAAGATGACTGCACATTCCTCCTCAACTCCTCATCCACAAAAACAAACAAGTCATTCAGCATCCTTCCCTTGCGTCTGCCATGGCCAGCGTGAGTTCTGGGTTAAGAGATTGCCACCAGGGAGAGGCGAGCATGGAAGCGGAAACACGAGAGATGTCCCGCCTCGCTGCGAGAGCAGCTGACATGTCCTGCCGCGCGGAAGTAGCAGCACAGAGGCCCCGCCGCGCCGCTGAAGCAGCACGGAGGTCCCGCCGCGCCGTCCATGCAGCAGACTGGTCCGGCCGCACCGCGGAAGCAGCAAAGATGTCCCACCGCGTCACGAGTGCAGCAGAGATGTCCCGCCGCGCCGCGGCGGCCTGAGAAAATTTCTCGCGGGCAGGCGACGACTGTTACAGGCACATGCATGCGATCGTCCATAGCCAGATGGATCAGATCTCCGGCTGGGCGAGGTTGCAGGACGACATGAAAGCCTCGTTTGAACAGGCTACCGGCGTCATCCGGCAACTAAGGGAGGGCAATGAGAGGCTCTGGGCTGAGCGCGACCTGCTGAGGGAGAAGATCATCCGAAGTGCAGACCAGCAGGAGGAGACCAGTGCCTTGTTGAAGAGGACCAGCGTCATCGTTAAGAAACTTATGGACGAGAATGACATGCTCCGCAACGAGCGCCAAAGGCTGGTGGAGGAATCTGTGGATGTTCTCAAGCAGCGTCTTGAGGACACGAAAGAGCTCATCGCCGCTCGCCGCGGAGACTAGTTCCCGCGGCCTGCAGCAACGCATCAAGAAAGTAGAGATCAGCGAGCCAGATCCTTGTCTTCCTTCTTCTTTTGCCCTTGTGTATTTCGGGCGTAGCCGCATGTGGCTTTTTTAATTATCTTTCTAATTATGTAAGACAATTAATCGTCCTTATCTTTCTGTGGAAGATCAATGTTGCGAGGCTGGAATGAAGAAAACTCTTGCTGTGGCGACCCTGGCGTTGCTGTTCTTCTAGTTGCTGCTGGGCTTCCTTCAGTTTCCTGGTTTCTTTTGATGTAATAATTGGCTTAGGATGTGGATTGTGTCGTCGGTTGTGAAATGTTGGGTTCTAGCGCGGATGTTTGGCCTTTGTTGGCCTCTTGGGATGTTGCGATTTCAATCTGGTAGATTTTAGTCCTTCGTGTTAGGCTGGAGTTGTGCCGAACTTCTTGTGAATTGTGGTGGTTTTCAGTAATGAAAATCGGAAGGGGCAAGCCCTTCTTTGATCAAAAAAAAATTAATCGTCCTTATATATTCATCAGTCTTGCTATAAGTCGCAGTAGATGCTATATAGGTCCGTCGGATCTTACATCAAGATCCGTGCTTTCAGATTTTCTTTTTTCTCTCTTAAATCTCAGTCGAGTGAGACATAGCCACGCCATTGAACAGAGGCTCGGGCGCCATTAATGGAGACCTTGGGAGAGAGGTGGACGGCAGATGGAGGTCAAAGGGCTCTCCTCCCGATAAGCACGCGCAGGGGTCTGATCGCACGCCTCTCGTACTCAAATAGCTACCCTGCACGGCGCCTCCTAGCTAATAAAAAATGGGGACGCGTGGCGGCACGTAAATGGTACTAGTAAGTAGAACGCCCATGGTTTCAATAATACTTGTGTTTCCGATTGTAACGTGACAGCACTTGTTCCAAAATGACTTTGTTGATCGTTAATGTGTGCGCCTTCGCAAATCGGACTACAAATTTACCACAACATGTTGGTGCCATGTCATGGCACCAAGCCAAGTTTCATTATTTTCATGCGTGTTTTGGATTTACAGGAATTAAAAAACTAAGTTTCTCAATGTTTCCAACCCAGCCACGACGCCCAGAATTTTGAATTTCATTCCCATTTCTTGCATGGAACCTAGAAATTTACTCGAGGACACACATGTGATTTTTCAACCAACTTTGGTGCACTGGAACATGTGCTTGTATTTCAAATTTGAATTATGCACACAAAGGTGACACGTTCCCTCCCAGAACCATGAGCCTTCTTGAGAGAAGCTCCGATTTGCAAGAAGCTTATACCAAAATTTGTTCCTATTCGGCCAATTTTTTTTACCACGGCATGGTACTACCATGACATGACATCATGCCAAGTTTCATGATTTTAAAACCAAGTTTCTCAATGTTCTCGACTGAGCCACGATGCCCAGATGTTTGAATTTTATTCTCATTTTTTGCATGGGACCTACTCCCTCCTTCCATCTATATAGGGCCTAATGTGTTTTTCAAGACAACCTTTGACTATTGACAAGATTAATAGCACATGAGATGTATACTATGAAAATTATATGGAAGCTCCTTTGACATACAAATTTGAAGGTATGCTTTGTGTAAGTTGGATGTCATATATTATTGCTCTAACGTTTGGTCAAAGTTAGCCTCGAAAAACGCATTAGGACCTATATAGATGGAAGGAGGGAGTAGAAATTCACCCGAGGACACAAATGTGATTTTTCAACCAACTTTGGTGCACGGGAGCATGTGCTTGTAGTTCAAATTTGTATTATGCACATTAAATGACCAAAAACTCAATTAATGTGTAAATAAGGCCAAACGAAGCCGGAATAATTCCAAAATTTAACAGGGCACTCATGTAGTTCTATGTTGCCTTTGTAAATAAACTCAAGGGGGACAACATATATCGTTTCGCACTCAAAGGTGGCACGTTCCCTCTCAAAACCACGAGCCTTCTTGAGAGAAGCTTCGGTTTGCAAGAAGCTTATACCAAAATCTGTTCCTATTCGGCCAATTTTTTTACCACAACATGGTAGTACCATGACATGACATCCATGCCAAGTTTCATGATTTTCAGACGTGTTTGGGATTTAGAAGAATTTTAAAACCAAGTTTCTCAATGTTCTCGGCCGAGCCACGATGCCCAGATGTTTTAATTTTACTCTCATTTCTTGCATGGGACCTAGAAATTCACCCGAGGACACAAATGTGATTTTTCAACCAACTTTGGTGCACGAGAGCATGTGCTTGTAGTTCAAATTTCACTTATGCACATTAAATGACCAGAAACTCAATTAATGTATAAAAAATGACAAACGAACCCGGAATAATTCCAAAATTTAACAGGGCACTAATGTAGTTCTATGTTGCCTTTGTTAAGAAACTCAAGGGGGGGGGCAGCGTATATCGTTTCACACTCAAAGGTGGCACGTTCCCTCTTAGAACCACGGGCTTCCAAATCGGCCCAATTTTTTACCACAACATGTTAGTGCCATGACATGACACCATGCCAAGTTTCATGATTTCCAGGCGAGTTTTGGATTTACATGAATTTAAAATCAAAGTTTCTCGATGTTCTCGGCCGAGTCATGACACCCAGATGTTTGAATTTCATCCCCATTTCTTCCATGGGACCTAGAAATTCAACCAAGGATACACATGTGATTTTTCAACCCACTTTGGTGCACCGGAGCATGTGCATGCAATTCATATTTAGATTATGCACATTAAAAGTCCAGAAACTCAATTAATGTATAAAAAGGCCAAATGAACCCGAAATAATTCCAAAATTTAACAGGGCACTCATATAGTTCTATGTTGCCTCTGTAAATAAAATCAGGGGGGAGGCAGCGTATATCGTTTCGCACACAAAGGTGACACGTTCCCTCTCGGAACCACGAGGCTTGTTGAGAGAATCTCCGGTTTTGCAAGAGGCTTATACCAAAACTTGTCCCAATTCAGCCAAAAATTATACGTATGAAAACAGGGTTTAGATTATCCCAAACATCTCGCTACCTAGACCAATAATGTACTATGATTTGAATTCAACATAAAATGGATACAAATATTTGAATTGGAGAGCGTAGGGTACATGTAGTTCATAGTGAAATATGATTACTGCTATATGTATGTTTTTTGTTATCAAGATAATATTTAAATTATTGTATAACTTGACAACAATCGTATTCAAATAAGGCAAATTGATTCAAATTTGGTCCATATGGTAGACGACAATATATATGTTCACATGGTGGAGTAAAATGTTCATATATGATGGAAGATCAAAATGTACGACTACATCAATTATAAACCACAAGGTCACCTAACGATATATTCGAATTCAACATAACGTGGATTCAAAAATTGAAATTCGAGATCATGGCATCTGTAATCATATAAAAAGGGACATTACTCTTTCTTTGGTGGGAATTGATTTGTTTTTTGTTGTTGTTGAGGGAAGTGCGAATCGATTTGGTACTGTGCAGGATAATCTTGTTCTCCCGATTTTTTTTACATTTTTCTTGTAGTTTTTTCAATGGCATCTATAGCAATATAGTAAAAGGGGACATGACTCTCCTGTGTCTTGTATGAATTGTTTTTTTACACGTTAAGTTTGTTCTGCCGAACAAGGAATCCGCACCTTGTTATCCCAAATTTTCAAGCTCGAGTATCTTTTGTCTCACCTGCTTTGAAACTCCCGCTTCTTCAACCCGCGCCGCGCCTTGTTATCCCGAAATTTGGACGCGCGCGAGAACTCCCTCCTCATCCGAAATCGCTCCCGCAGCCCAGACACGCGAAATCCCCCTTCTACCCCTCAGCCAGAAATGAAGCTCCACGTCGCGGTGTCAAAACCGGTGGGGGTACGCTGGTAACTTACCCTACATTTCGGACAAGCGCGTCCCTAAGCTTGGCTCCCCCCTCCCCCTTCGCCCCCCCATTCATACACCGAGGCCGCCAAAACCCGCGAAACTCCACGCTCCTCCGTCGGCCTCCCGACCACCGCCCAGCCGGAGACTCTTCCCCGACTACGTCGTCCACCCAACAGCTCGTCGTCCCTCATCCACCGCACTGGATGAGGATCCGTTGTCGATCTCATCGTCCCGCCGGATCAGCCGCCCCGTCCTCCACCTCCAAGGAGCTGCCCCGACGTTCGCCTCGTCTATCACGCCACCTCAATCCCCACAGCGTCGTCTTGACCTGCCCCACTGGAACTGCAGCACCCTCACCAATTCCTCCGATGAAGCCAAGGCCAACTCAGCGCCACCAAGGAGGTTCTGCACTCACCGCTGCATTTTATCTTTTATTCGATCTCACGGGGCTGCCGGTGCTCGATACCGAGCAGACATGGCGTGTCTCCATCGACGGCGCCATCGCCGGCCACATCATCCACGACGTCTCTCCCCCATGTCGTTGCTTCCTCGGCGGCGACTTCCACAACGGCACTAGCTGCAGCTGCTCTGGCTCTCGCTCGCGCTGCGGCTCTGTTCTTGCTGTCGGTCGCGCTGCTGCACTGCTCCTGCTTTCGTTCATGCTGCTGCTCTGCTCTTGCTCTCGCTTGCGCTGCTGCACGACCTCCGGCAGCTACAGGAGTTGCTGCTTTAGCACTCGCTCGCGGTGCTACTGCATGACTTTCTCTCTGCTAGTGTGTTCCCTGCTCGAGCGTCTGCTGATTTAGATCACTGCTTCTCTGCTACTAGTGCTCGAATGCCCTAAACATCTATTGCAATGCTCTGTTACTAGTTCAATCAGTTTCGATAGTAAAATTCAGTTTCAACTGTGAAGTTCATTTTCTTCAGTTAAGTTCAGAGTGAACAGTACTTACAGCATCCGTCGGAGCGGCCGTGGCGCGACTGATGCCTTTTACATCTAGCACTTTTTGGTGATGTATTTTACATCATCTATTGCAGATGATATTAGGGTCCCACTTCAGATTAACGTTGTCTGTCTTGTCATGCTTCAGCCTCGTCGCCGTACACCTTAGCGGAGCTGCTCCAACGACGGAACCGTCCATCACAGTGGAGCAGTACCCTCGGCGCCGTTTCCAGAGGCCTCGGATCTTCTTCCCCACCTCCGACAGTCACACCAGCATCATCACCATCCTCCACGTCCAACCCAATGATGCTGAGGTCCACAAGGCTATGCCAAAGAGGTTGTACACTCGTCACATCACTTTGTTTCTCCATTCCTCTGTTCTTCCAATTCATGTGAGCCAAACACCCAGGTTGACTGAAATCCTATGTTTCCAAATGCTCTGTTTTGCACGTGCATTCCCATCCTATTCCTGTGTTTTTCCTGTCCCTGCATTTATAGAATCCTCCAATTCTAAGGAGCCCTTACAGATTTACTTCATTTTCAGATAGGCGTCAAAGAAAACTCTGTGTGTTATGTCCTGCTCCTGCCGTGTCGTCATCCACCCCACCTGAGGTGCACCATCGATAGAAGCGTTCACTACAGCAGAGATCCCCCTGCAGACTTCCTTTCGCCGCCTCAGATCATCTTCCCCGTTGCCAGCAGCCACGCCAACTGCATTACCATCATCGACTGAGCAGATGAACCTGAGGACTACACAGTTCCGGAAGAGAGGTCGCAGTCTTTCGTGTTTGCTTACGTTATACATCGGTTATTATTACCTGCTACTTTATAGTTAAATCTTGAGTTTTGAATTGCCCATGGGTCTCATATCGAGCCAGCAACGAATAGTATCTGTCTACTATCTGGTTCATCTGGGGTCTTCTATGTGGTTCATGTTGGGTGGGCAACAAACAATAGATGATCCATTGTCTATCTTTTTAAACTGAAGCTATAATCTACCTGCTATCATTAGTTTTGGATCCATCCACTCGTTTGCTACCATCAGTCTTGATTTTTGCATGCACCCCTTAGGCCTTACAAAATCTAACTATTTTTTTATTATGCATGTCAGATATTGTACACAATCGTACTGAACATGTAGAGAAAAAGAGAAGACCGTTGTGTGCGAATATAATGTCATGCAGACGCCGCTCCATGGTGGGCGAAGTGCCCCCCCCCCTACATTTCCAGATTGTATTCCAGAGGAAGATAACTGTTCAGATGGAGATTCAGAAGGAGCCGACCACGCCTGTTTACCACCTGAGGTGTTTGCTCTAACCTGGCATGCTGATGTTGGTCATATCATGCATATGGCACCTTGCATTGCTTACATTATACATCTTATATGTCATCAGCTTAGTTAGATTTGCTTTGTATGAATGCCACCTGTTTGGTTTCTATATCATACTCCCACCATTCCTAAATATTTTCTTTTTAGAGATTTCAACAAGTGACTACATACGGAACAAAATGAGTGAATCTACACTCTAAAATATGTCTATATACATCCGTATGTGGTAGTCCATTTGAAATCTCTAAAAAGACAAATATTTAGGAACGGAGGGAGTATATGGGAATTATGCAATGCCATCTTCTTTAGCCAGGCATCATATACGTGAATCATGCAATGCCATCCTGTTTAGCCAGTCATCGTATATGTGAATTGTATTGTGCCATATTTTTTTTCCATAATGTATTCCATTTGTCAACAATGTTTATACATTCATCTACTCTTCCTGTGCATCAGCCATTTGAGTCGGTCATGGGAAAATCTGGAGTGAAAACAAGGTCTTCTGAGCAGCCAGTGCTACCTGTCGATGCAGATTTCTTGCTGGTTACAGATAGCTCCTCAGAGGAGGATTCAGAGAGAGATGACCAGTGGTATCCCCCCCGAGGTGCATGCTCTAACTTGGCTGGGTTATATTGCTCATATCATGCATATGGTGTCTTGCATTGCCATGCCATCTGCTTAGATTAGACATGCTTTGTGTGAATGCCTCCTGTTTGCTTTCTATATCAGATATGTGAATTATGCAATGCCATGCTTTTCAGCCAGTTATCATATCTGTGAATTATGCACCGCCATGGGGCCAGGCATCATATATGTGAATTATCTCATGCCATCTTTTTTTTCATTACGTATTCCATTTGTCGACAATCTGTGTATATTGAACTACTCTTCATGTGTATCAGCCATTTGAGCCGGTTATGGAAAAATCTGGAGTGAAAACAAGGTCTTCAGAGCAGGCAATGGTACCTGTTGAAGCATATATCTCGATGGTTACAGGGAGCTCCTCAGAGGAGGATTCAGAGACAGATGACCAGTCCTATATCCCACCTGAGGTGTATGCTCTAAGTTGCAATGTTTATATTTCTCATATGATGCATATGGTGTCTTGCATTGCTTAGTTTAGACATCATATGCACAATATTGAATTATATCTGCTTAGTTTAGAGATCATACATGCGAGTGCCAGCTGCTTAGTATATGAATCAATTATGTCAATTATATCATGCCATCCTGTATACTTAGACAACATGTATGTGAATTATTTCATCCCAACCTATTTTAGAAAGACATCATATAGTTTTGTCATGTCATCCTATTTAGGTACTCATCATATGTTGAATTATGCCATTATATCCTGTTAAGTTATCCATCATATATCTGAAACTATGTCATGCTATCCTGTTTAGTTAGGCATCATATATGTGAAATTGTCTCATGCTGTCCTGTTTGGTTAGACAACATATATGTGAATTACCACATCTGTCTATCATACAATGTCTGTATGTTCAATTTCTTTTCTTGTTTATCAGCCATTTGAATTGGAGGGGGTGATGGCAGTATCTAAGGGAGCAAAAACCCGTTCTTCACAAAAGACAGTGCTACCCGTCGATGCAGATAGAACCATGGTTGTACTGGCCCACAAACTAGCCCCACCACACATAATCGAGACTCTTCCAGATTGCACACTTACACCGTTGGGCAGAGAACCAGCTACAACCCATCTAACCGCAACCCCAGCAGATAGTAACCCACTTATAGTTGACAAAGCACCATGTCCACCACAGAGTACCCCCACACGAGCAGTTTGTAAAGCTAATGCAGTGCCCAAAGCACGAAGACCACCACATCTAACCCAAACTCCACGTTTAAAGCAGAAGAGCAACTGTTCTCAGGTCAGATTCCGTAGCTATGGTCCATACTCCTTTGCTGTTGCATCACTGTATTTACTCATACCAACTACTTTCAAATTTGAAGGATCCAATTGAAACTCCAATGGCGCAACAGGTATGTTTTAAACCTATTTTTTTAACTGGATTGCTGTTCTAACTTCTTGCTCTATGTTGATTTCAGTTTAAGTTGTATAAACAGTTATGTTCTCATGTGATGCACATTACAAGTGCTGCCAATGCTGTGTAGTTTCTCACACTTATATTCTGTCTATGCTGTTGTGTCTTAAAAATATATGAGTTGAACTGTGTCTCTATCTTGATTAGGGAATTTAAACTAGAATGGTATGGACAATACAGTGACCATATTACATAGATATATGTTTGTTTCATGCTATTATCCTGTCCACCTTACTAATGAACGGGTTTACCAAAATGAGTTTCGTATACTACAAGCTAAACCTGTGATGTGTCTGCTTGTTTCTCTTGTAGTATGCAAACAGAATATTGGAGAAGAGCACCCCACTATGCAATGGTAGAGAAAGTAATGCAGATAAGGTTCAAGATAGTGAGTCAACCCTGTTGGTCTCCAAGAAAGGTGATAAAAACGATCTTGTAGACAGTGAGAAAACCCCATAGTCCTGCGTTGATGTAGTGTTTGAGTTACTGGCCAGTACCGCTGGCACAAGCTCTTCGAACTTGCTGCCTGAATCACTTCGGCTTCTTCAGTCTCAGCTACAAGCTGAAAGGCACCAGTCAGTTGTGCTGCGGCAAGAAGCCGAAGGACTGAGGAAGTCCCTGCAGAATTCAGATGCGTACTTTCTTGTGCAACAGCAAGCGCTGGAGGATTTAAGCGCCAAACAAGAGAAAGTTAATAAGCTTGCTAAGCATCTTGCCAGCATTACGGGTACCCAGGATATTGTTTCTTGAACTCTTCTGAAGTGGTTTCAGTTCTGGACTTGTTTTGCTGTGGCGTTTATATGCTTCTTTGTTCCCTATATTTGCACTGGTGGCGAACTTTGATGCCCAGTGGATGTAATATGTGTAATAGCCGTGATAGCCTAGCATAAGTTGCTTGCTTATTTATTTCCTTGTTGTCTTGTTTATTTGTTTGCTTGTAGTCAGTGCAGTTCTTTTTCCGCGGTTTGCTAGTGGCTGCAATAACCTATTTTTTAAAACTAGGCCACAATAACCATGGGCTAATATTTACTATAGTGACATTGGGCCTCCTACGGGCCATAGAAATAGTGGGCCTTCTACGGGCCATAGAAACAGTAGGCCTTCTATGGGCCGTAGAAACAATGGGCCCTCTACAGGCCGTAGAAACAATGGGCCTTCTACGGGCCGTATCATCAATGGGCCTTATACGGGCCGTATGATCGATTGGCCAAACATGGGCCAATAACAGGCCGCATTATGGCCGTAAACGGGCTAGAGTTGGAATTGTCCGTTCATGGGCCGACCATAACGGGCCATCGTTAATAGGCCGTATTTGATGACGCTATGAAAACGGCCTAACGTATTAACGGAACATAAACGGGCCGACTGTAACCACGGGCTGAATTTGGCCCACAAGCAGAAAATGACAGTAACGGTCCGTAAGTAAACGAATGCTAGAAATGAGCCCAAGAATAAATGGGCTCTGAGAAGGCCGAAAGATAACATGGGCTGGAAACGGCCCAACGGAATAACGGGCCGTTAATGGGTATAAAGTGATACACTGTTCATTACGGGCCAGTTTCACCACGAGCCGTTAATGGGTGTAAAGTGATACACTATTCATTACGGGCGAGTTTCACCACGGGCCGTTAATAGGCCAAGAGTTACATAGGGCATCATATGGGCCGAAAGACGTCATGGGCCATACATGGGCCAGAAGTGAAAACGGGCTGGAATCATATTGGATGGCCCAGATGACGCTACTGGGCCTAATTCGGATAGGGCGTAACGGGCCTTGGGTTAGCGGGCTGTAAATGGGCTATATGCGAACAGGCCGTTAACAGGCTTTCCATGGGCCGGCCCGCCACCTTTTGACCAAGTCAAACGGGCCGGCCTTTTCATAGGAATGGGCCTCTGTTGGGCCGTGCCACGTGTCGACGTATCATAGGCGCCTTCCGTCCAATGAGTGGATGACATCTGTCCCAACGATGAGCCGACACGTGTTTCCTCCAGCCAATGATGATTTTACATGTGGAAAATCCCCATTGGTCGGGGCCGTTAACGGGTTTTCGGATCCAAAACCCGACCTGATAGCTTAACGGTGTTCCGTTACGGTGGATGCCACGTGTAACACCCTGGATGTAACTTTCCATATTTGTAACTCCAACTCTTGCCATTTTCGGCTATGTGTTATGATATTCCCTTCGTGGTCGGGTTTTGTTTGTCGTTTTGCATTTTGTTCATGTCATGCATCTCATATCATGTCATCATGTGCATTGCATTTGCATACGTGTTCGGCTCATGCATCCGAGCATTTTCCCCGTTGTCCGTTTTGCAATCCGGCACTCCCACCTCCTCCGGCGCACCCCACTTGTTTCGTTTCGTGAGCGGGTGTTGAACGTTCTCGGAATGGACCGAGGCTTGTCAAGTGGCCTTGGTATACCACCGGTAGACCACCGGTCAAGTTTCGTTCCATTTGGAGGTCGTTTGGTACTCCAACGGTTAACCGGGTAACCGCAAAGTCTGTTTATGTGTTGCAGCAAAAAAAACCTCCAAACAGCACAAAACCCCTCTAAGTCACTTCCATGCTCTAGGTCGTTCGATCACGATCGTGTGGGCGAAAACCGCACTCCATTTGGAGTCTCCTAGCTCCCTCTACCTATAAATATGTGCCTCCCCCGTCCAAATCACAGATGAAACCCTAGCAAACCGCTCCCCTTCGCTGCCAGACACGTCCGGAGGAGCCGGATGCATCCGCGCCGCCGCCCGCAGCGAACCAGCCGCCGCCACGTGTCCCTCCGCCGGCGCTCTCTCTCCTCCGCCCGCGGCCCGGCGAGGCCCGCGTAGGGCCCCCGAGCCCGTCTCCGCCGCCATCCGCGAGCCCGTGCGCCTCCCGTCGCCCACACCCACGCCCTGCCGCCCGAGCTCCCGTCCGCCGCAGCAGTCCCCGCG
>NC_057814.1:492145236-492170309 GCF_018294505.1 Triticum aestivum | reverse complement strand
GCCGCCGTCGCGCCTCGGCGTCCGTGCCCGCGGCCGCCCGCGCCGTCTGGCCGCCCCTCGCTGACCCTCCACGCCGGATCCGCCTTCCCCGACCGTCCTCGCCCGCCGGCGCCTCCTCTCCCCTCTCCGGCAAGAGCTCCGACGAGCTCGAGCTCGAGCACCGGCCAGATCCCGATCCAAACGACCGACGGTTGACTTTCTTCTCCTCTCAAAATATTCCAAGTCCTTTATCTTTCACATTACATGCCTATGTTCAGTGCATCATAACTCTCTGCATATAGCTCCGTTTCGTACGTGTAATATATCCAAATGTTCGTCTCGTGATGCTCTTCATTTTGTTCCAT
Organism: Triticum aestivum; assembly: GCF_018294505.1. Classification (NCBI taxonomy): domain Eukaryota; kingdom Viridiplantae; phylum Streptophyta; class Magnoliopsida; order Poales; family Poaceae; genus Triticum; species Triticum aestivum. The sequence goes on along the minus strand of NC_057814.1, from coordinate 492,169,965 downwards.
TATGTCATGTTCATTAGAATCTATCTTGATGCCCAAATCTCTGTTGCAAGAGTGCTACTTGCTGTTATCTGCTGTTACTTATCAGAACTTGGTGATTTGTTATTTTTGTTGCATTTAATCTGTGCATCTTATGGGCATGAGCTCTACATGTATTTTGTTTTATGCCATGCCATCTTTCTAGGGGTGTATGCCATGTATTTTTGTGATCTCTGTGGTGGCTAGCACAAGCATGCAAACTAGGCTTCGTAATGTTTCTGTTTCCAGAGACGGTAATTTTACGAAGTCTGTGACTGCTGTTATTTTGTTGCTATGTATCCATGTGTCTACAGAGAGATCCATGCTCATTTTGGAGATATTCAGTAAGGATGTTTTGTAGATATTGTTGTAATTCATATATTCATGCCCTTTTTTGCAATTATGGAGTGCCATAGCATGACTCAATCTTGCTCTACTTTTGCTATAAAATATTTCTGGCAGATTGTTAACATGATATCCAATTTTGCCAAGCTTGTTGTAGTTGTTTCATACATGATATGTATTTGCTCTTGCCATGGATACCTTTATAAACATGCCATCTTTCTGTAGGTATGCTTGTTTTATCATGCATTGCTTTGTGGTGAGTGCATCAAGCTCACCAAGATGCTTTCATATTATTGTTTCTGCCATGCTCTGTTTTCTGCTAAGTCTGAAACCTGTTAACGAAACTTGCTATGTTTACATGGTTGCCATCATATCTTCTGGTCCTTTTTGGCTTATGGTCAGTAAGGGACTTTTGTCATATGCATTTAGTAGAATACTTCCATGCCTTGTTTTGCTATGTTAAGTTCCTGTAGCATGTTGATTTCATGCTCTGAATATTGCTACCTGATGCTGTTTCAGCTATGTCCAGTAATTTCTCTAAGTCTGTGAACCTGATATCTTTTGCACTTTTGCCATGCTTGTTTGAACCTCTTATATTGTGATCTAGCCGTAGCTCAGTGTTCATATTTTGTCAACCATCTCCTGTAGATTACTGCCATATGCTTTATTGCTATGTTTGAGTGCTGTAGCATTGTTACTTGTTGCATCCTAAGTGCTATCATGCTGTTAATCTCAGATTCGTGTCATTCTGGTTTTGCTTGTCATTTGCAAACCGTGCATCCGTTTCCGGTGATCTTTATATCGATTTCGACCGAAATCATCTCATCTTCTCAGTGGCATGCTTGGTTTGCCAAGTTACTGCCTTGTTCATCATTTTTCGTCCGGAGCACGCATATGCATCGCATATCATACCTTGCATATCATTCATGTATTGCATCATGTTACTTGTGCATTTCCCGTGATTGATTGTGGTTTCGTTGCTTGTGTTCTTGTTGTGGGTATAGCCGGGAGACGAGTTCGTGAACGAGGAACCTGTTGAGTACGCTTACGAGGATCAAGCTTTCGACAACTCTGAGAACCTTGCAGGCAAAATGACCATACCCTCGAAATCACTTCTATCTTTGCTTTGCTAGTTGTTCGCTCTATTGCCATGCTGCGCTACCTACCACTTGCTATATCATGCCTCTCATATTGCCATGTCAAGCCCCTAACCACCTTTTTCTAGCAAACCGTTGTTTGGCTAAGTTACCGCTTTTGCTCAGCCCTTCTTATAGCGTTGTTAGTTGCAGGTGAAGTTGAAGTTGGTTCCATGTTGGAACATGGATATTTTTGGAATATCACAATATCTCTTATTTAATTAATGCATCTATATATTTGGTAAAGGGTGGAAGGCTCGGCCTTATGCCTGGTGTTTTGTTCCACTCTTGCCGCCCTAGTTCCCGTCTTACCGGTATTATGTTCCTTGAGTTTGCATTCCTTACGCGGTTGGGTGATTTATGGGACCCCCTTGACAGTTCGCCTTGAATAAAACTCCTCCAGCAAGGCCCAACCTTGGTTTTACCATTTGCCACCTAAGCCTTTTCCCCCGGGTTTTCGCGAGCCCGAGGGTCATCTTTATTTAAACCCCCGGACCAGTGCTCCTTCGAGTGCTGGCCCAAACCGAGCGATGTCCGGCGCCCCCTGGGCCAGGGTCTATGCCAACCCGACGTCTGGCTCATCCGGTGTGCCCTGAGAACGAGATATGTGCAGCTCCTATCGGGATTTGTCGGCACATTCAGGTGGCTTTACTGGTCTTGTTTTACCATTGTCGAAATGTCTTGTAAACCGGGATTCCGAGACTGATCGGGTCTTTCCGGGAGAAGGTTTATCCTTCGTTGACCGTGAGAGCTTATGATGGGCTAAGTTGGGACACCCCTGCAGGGTATTATCTTTCGAAAGCCGTGCCCGCGGTTATGAGGCAGATGGGAATTTGTTAATGTCCGGTTGTAGAGAACTTGTCACTTGACTTAATTAAAATACATCAACCGTGTGTGTGGCCGTGATGGTCTCTTCTCGGCGGAGTCCGGGAAGTGAACACGGTTTGAGTTATGCATGAATGTAAGTAGGAGTTCAGGATCACTTCTTGGTCATTAATAGTTGACGACCGTTCCGTTGCTTCTCTTCTCGCTCTCTTTTGCGTATGTTAGCCACCATATATGCTTAGTGCCTGCTGCAGCTCCACCTCATTTCACCATCCTTTCCTATAAGCTTAAATAGTCTTGATCTCGCGGGTGTGAGATTGCTGAGTCCTCGTGACTCACAGATTCTACCAAAACAGTTGCAGGTGCCGACGATGCCAGTGCAGATGATGCAATCGACCTCAAGTGGGAGTTCGACGAGGAACGTGGTCGTTACTATGTGTCTTTTCCTGATGATCAGTAGTGGAGCCCAGTTGGGACGATCGGGGATCTAGCATTTGGGGTTATCTTATTTTCATTTGGTTTTGACTGTAGTCGGTCTATGTGTGTATTTTGGATGATGTATGGATTATATTTATGTATTGTGTGAAGTGGCGATTGTAAGCCAACTCTCGTTATCCCATTCTTGTTCATTACATGGGATTGTGTGAAGATGACCCTTCTTGCGACAAAACCACCATGCGGCTATGCCTCTAAGTCGTGCCTCGACACGTGGGAGATATAGCCGCATCGTGGGCGTTACACCACGTGTCGGTCACCCTTGACGAAAGCACTTCTGTGACGCGCGATTTATCGTCATGGAAGTGCACACTTCCATGATAATAATTTTGGTAATGTCATGGAACACTTCTACGACAGCACAGGAATGACTATCTTGATTCTGTCATAAATTTGTCATGGATGTACATGCATGACAAAAAACGCGACCTACTGTGACAAACACGTATCATCACGGAAGTGTATTTTTTTGTAGTGCCGTCCCACCTAACATCTTCCTCGAAAGGCTCTTGGCAAGGGGAGACAGCAACGACAATCCCGTTCTGGACACAAACACAGATAACGAACATGCCGATATCATCGGAGGCTCAGCCCCCGAAACAACACTATCGACCCACCTCATCATGGCAGTAATTGCCCCGTGGACCGAACCATTCTTGGCCTACTTCAATAGGAAGGAGCTCCGAGAAGATCAGAACGAGGCTCAACGCATCGTCCGGCGTTCGAAGGCCTATAAAGTTCACGAAGGAGAGCTCTACAAGAAAAGCACTACCGGAGTCCTTCAAATGTGTATCTCCGAGGAGGAGGGGCGGCAACTCTTGGCAGAAATTCACGCCGGTCTCGGTGGGCACCACGCCACAGCCCGGGCACTCGTCAGCAAGGCCTTCCGTACAGGATTTTACTGGCCTACGGCCCGGGCAGACGCACAAGACCTCGTCCAGCGCTGTGTCGGATGCCAACTCTTCGCCAACCAAAGCCATATGCCCCCAACCGCTCTACAAACAATCCCCATTACATGGCCCTTTGCGGTCTGGGGCTTGGACATGGTCGGACCCCTTAAAGGGGGAAGCCATAAAAAAATATCGGCTGGTCATGGTGGACAAATTCACCAAGTGGATAGAGGCTAGACCGGTTAAAACGGCCGAGTCCGGACCGGTGATTGCATTTATATCCGATGTGGTACACCGTTACGGTGTACCGCACAACATCATCACCGATAACGGTTCGAATTTCACAGCTGATGAGGTGAAAACCTGGTGTGCTAATCTGGGCATTAAGCTCGATTACGCCTCTGTCTACCACCCGCAAACAAACGGTCAAGTCGAGCGAGCTAATGGTCTTATTATGAGCGGCATCAAACCTAGACTAGTGCGGTCTTTGAAAGAATCGGACAAGCACTGGGTCGAGGAACTCGACTCCGTACTCTGGGGGCTGTGGACCACGCCCAAGCGTACTACCGGATACACACCTTTCTTCATGGTGTATGGTGCAGAGGCTGTATTGCCCTGCGATATTATACATGACTCACCTCGAGTGTGTATGTACGAAGAGAAAGAGGCCGAGTTGGATCGGCAAGACAGCCTAGACGCCCTGGAGGAGGAGCGCGACGTCGCCAAAGCCCGTTCAACATTTTATCAACAGCAGGCTCGAAGATATCAAAGCAGAGAAGTACGGGCCAAGACTTACAATGTTGGCGAACTCATTCTACGCTTGCCGGAGAAGAAAAAGGAAAAACTCAAGCCCAAATGGGAGGGTCCCTTCATAATTGACGAAGTTCTTATCGGAGGAGCGTACCGTCTTCGTGACGCATCAGACAATCGCCTAGAGCCGAACCCCTGGAACGCGGCCAGACTCCGAAGGTTCTATGCCTAGCGCCGAACTCTTTGTTAGTCTCCTTCTCCCCTATAGTTTCCATTACTTTTTCTCCCTTCTACACAATTTTTCCGCTTTAAAGCTCTCATTCGGCTTGACCAAACACTGCTGACGTACACATTTTTACATATGTACGCCCATTATACCTGGGGGCTTCTTTAACAGAAGCTTGTTAATATTACTTTCCGAGCGTCAAGCTCATCACACATACGCGTTTTCCCCGTATGTCTTTTCTTCACCATTATATGCATCGATATGACTTAAGTTTTGGCCAAGTTGGGTTGCCTAGCTCCTGTGCTTACCCCTACATTCCCGATTGTTCGGATAGGTGGTAAAGGGAGCACCTCTGCGATTGTTACTGTCGGGTCATCCAGATGTGTACCTCAGACTGGGTGAAGCCGAAAGCTAGCGTTCTTAAGGGAATATTCGGTCGGTGGATGAAAAATATTTTTTGCACTCACTCTATTGTGAACCCCCAGAAGTTATACACACTGTGATTTTCACATCACAATTCGGACATGTCTACTAATGCATGCACACCGAGGGAAAGGAACCCTTAACGGAACTATTCTCCCTGGAAGATGTTTCTGACAATCTCAATGTAATATAACATAACTAGCTGGATACAACTTGTCTGTTCAAGCAACTATGACCCCTACGCTTAGTTTTCCACGCATACCCCGGCCTATTCGGCCGTGACGGTATTCGGAAACACTCCGCACCTTCGGGTCCGGAGGTTGAAGCGAAAAGGTCTGCCATGACAAATGATATACAATTCGGCTAGAAATTCCACATGGTGAGGCAAGTACATAGTCACTTGGACTCAAACACCTCTGCCTCTATACCATCTAACAGGCAGTCTAATTTACAATCCTGTTGGGAATATTTGGCGGCCACCTCTACTTGGTCATACACTAAACTAACGGGAATTTCTTCCCCATTCGACCCTACCGATCTGACCCGCGCCATGTGATTAGGATCAAGCTTGGTATACCGAGTTTTCACCATGGCCCAAGCCTCTCGCGCACCCTCTCGACATGCCGATATCTTCCATAGCCGGATACGCCGCCGCGCTCCTTTGAACCTCTCTACAAGCTCCTCCATACTTCCTGGAGGGGAGGCGGATGGCCATAGAGCCTTGGCAACACTCCGCATCGCCAGCCGCGCCTGTTCGTGCACTTGCGACAGCTTTTGCAGCAGATGACTCGATGATCCGGACACCTCCTCTTCAGGACGGCCCGTTAATATACCTGCAATCATAGCTATATCAGTTTCTCTTATCTCCGAACTACTTTCAAAGTAGTTCAGATACATACTGAATATGCCGCCCCGCAGCTTCTTGTTCTCCTTTACGGAATCGGCTAGCTGGGCCCGCACATCCTTCAGCTCTTCGCCTAGCTGGGTCTTGCAATCCTGGAGTTGGTTTTTCTCAATAATGGTCTGTTTCAGCACACGATCGCCTGTAGCTTGTAGCCTTTTGGCTTCTTGCTCATTCGCTTGCGCGGCTTCCAATGCCTCTTTGAGTCCCCTGACCATTATGTCATGGTATAAGCAAGACTGTTAGTATTCAGGGCATATAAGTATTTTCTCGTTGGAGGGGAATATTTCCAGGTGACGCCTTCTTGAACTCTTTTAGTTCGGCGGCAGCAGCATTTAGCTGCGTCCGACATTGTTCCAGCTCTTGGGATAGCATGTTGTTTTTCTCTGTAAGAACCTGGTCATACAACGGTCCTTAAATCAGTTGTACCAACTGCTTTCAGTCCAGGGGGCTACTGGCATAGGCTATCCTTTTTTGACAAAGTAACCTTACCTGCACAGCTGTTAGATATTGCCTCGTGGCTTTTCTAAGCCCGTCTCAAGCAGCTCGGATGTATGCGTCGCCCGAGCTAAAGGCATTAAATGCCTTGTCCGAGAACTTCGGGTCTCATAAAACAGCCCTGCAGCACTGATGATTCATGGCGCTCTCTACTTCCGAGTTGGTAATGGACATATTGTCCGAACCCTCGGCCGAAGGGCAGTCCGGCTTTGTTCCTACATCGGCCCCCGTCTCCCCGTCCGGATCTAAATCTTGGTTGTTGGGAACGCGGCCGTCCGGACCCCCGGACATAGTTCGGCGAACCTTTTTCCTGTAATCAAACAGGCGCATAGGTCATAGTTGGATACGGCCACTGAAAAATATATTTATCCGTACCTCCTCGATGAAGGCTTGGCGGTGCCTTCAACGGCCCTCCTCTTCGAAGGTCTGTCCGGCGCAGGAACCGATTTCCTCGGTATCACCAAACGCCTCCCTGTAGAACGCGCGACAATGCGGTGGTTGAGGCAGAGTAAGAGCACCCTTTCAGAGAAGGTGTTTTTTGATTACTTACCTGTGAAGCAGGAAGAAGACTAGGGTAGTCAGCGATGATGGCCACTTCTGTGCCATCATAGCTCATCTGGTAAAACACTCCCTCCGCGAGCACCACAAATATATCCGGATCCTCTTCAAACCCGGGATCAAGCTCCCGGTTGTGATCCTCCGGCTGCGGGGCGGGACTATGAAATCCCTCGGTGACCTTTCACCAGTGCTGTCATAAGCAAACAAGCTAGAAATTTATCAAAGGCAATTCGGAGATGGAAGGAGCAAAAATAGAGGGGTTGGGCCTTACCCAACTGGGAGGATTATACATAGAGTACTCGCCTCTGAGTTTGATGCGAAGAAATTCCTTTTCCTCCCCTTTGAACAGTTCGACTAATATCTTAGCCAAAGCGGCAGGGGTGTCCGGACCTTTCCGGCTGCAGCGAGAGGCTTCATCCTCCCCATTGTAGTGCCACATTGGAAGCCCTCTGTATTGGAGCGGCTGGACCCCTCGCGCTATGGAGATCGCCATAACCTCAATAACTGTGAGCCTAGACTGAGCGAGCTCTTTTATCTTGCTCATCAGCTGACGAACCTCCGCGCCGTCCTCCTCTTCAAGGCTCCGGGGACGCCAACTGTGGCGTTTCTTCAGCGGGACGCACGCAAATTCAGGAAGACCCTTTCGAACCGGGTCGGGAAGCGCGACATCCTCAATATAGAACCATTCGGAGGGCCATTCATCAGGCGCCTTCCTTGGAGTCCCGGATAGATATCCGGTATTGGCGACGCGCCATACTTCGGCTCCGCCCACTTCAAATATCGACCCTTCGTGATTGCGCGGGACGAGACAGAACAACTTCCTCCACAACTCGAAATGAGCCTCGACGCCCAAAAATAATTCGCATAAAGCGACATAACCCGCAATGTGCAGAATAGAGGCCGGAGTGAAGTTGTGCAGCTGGAGGCCGTAATACTCCAGAAGCCCTCAAAGGAACGGATGGATTGGAAATCCAACGCCTCTTAGCAGGAAGGGGACAAAATACACTCGCTCTCCCCCGGACGGATTGGGGAAGTCCTCTGCCTGAGTCCCCTCATTGAAGGAAGCTAGCCCCATTCGAACAGGGACTAGATCCGCAGGGGGAAGGAATCCCTGCATTTGCAACTTTATCAATTGGCTATGAGACACAGAACACCTCTCCCACTCGCCTTTCTCTGGGCCGGGATGAGCGGAGAAGCTGGGAACACTAGCCATGCTGGAATGGTTTCTCCTAAGCAGTCTCTGGGGATTTCTTCTGCGCAGCGCTGAATGGATCTGGGATCCAATCTCTTTAAATAGGCGCTCTTCCTCGCATGGACAGGGTGTTATTCGCAAAATACCCTGACTTTCCACATTCACTCGACACATGGAGGGTGAAGATTATTTAACATGCAGAAGCCAAGGAGGCGACATTGGAACAATGGCCGAATATATTACTTGGAAAGGGAACCCGCCTTGCAACGCCGAAGACTATCTACACGCCGAACACCTCGTCATTGAAGCATGGTTCGGGGGCTACTGAGGGAGTCCTGGACTAAGGGGTCCTCGGGCGTCCGGCCTGTTATCTACTGGGCCGGACTGATGCGCTGTGAAGACATGAAGACCGAAGACTGCACCCGTGTCCGGATTGGACTCTATTTAGCGTGGAAGGCAAGCTAGGCGACCGACTATGAAGATTCCCTTTGATGTAACCGACTCCATGTAACCCTAGATCTCTCCGGTGTCTATATAAACCGGAGAGCGTAGTCCGGATAGGATATACTCATTACCATATACTCATAGGCTAGACTTCTAGGGTTTAGCCATTACGATCTCGTGGTAGATCAACTCTTGTAACACTCATATTCATCAAGATCAATCAAGCAGGAAGTAGGGTATTACCTCCATAGAGAGGGCCCGAACCTGGGTAAACATTGTGTCCCCCGTCTCCTGTTACCATCGATCCTAGACGCACAGTTCAGGACCCCCTACCCGAGATTCACCGGTTTTGACACCGACAAGCACCCCAAAGGCACTCAAGATTTGTCTTAGCCGTGTGCGGTGCCCCCCTCCACAGTTACACACCTCGGTCATATCGTCGTAGTGCTTAGGCGAAGCCCTGCGTCGGTAACTTCATCATCACCGTCACCACGCCGTCGTGCTGACGAAACTCTCCCTCGACGTCAACTGGATCAAGAGTTCGAGGGACGTCACCGAGCTGAACGTGTGCAGATCGCGGAGGTGTCGTGCATTCGCTACTTGATCGGTTGGATCGCGAAGATGTTCGACTACATCAACTGCGTTACTTAATGCTTCCACTTTCGGTCTATGAGGGTACGTGGGCACACTCTCCCTGCTCGTTGCTATGCTTCTCCTAGATAGATCTTGCATGATCGTAGGAAATTTTTGAAATACTACGTTCCCCAACACGACCATCTTCAAGGACCCGTCCGCATCCATCCGAACCACGATGTCCGGATCCTGGATGTTATCCAACGCGGCCCTGTATCGGTCCACGGGCGATCCAGACGTGTTTTCTCCTGCAAACCGGAGACAGGCGTGGGAAGGTTTGCGGGAGTCCGAACACCAAACACGTAGGACTCAGATACCCCCGGCCCACCCAAAACCCTTCCTGGACCTCGCGTCTCCATCCTCCTCATTTTCTCTTCTTCCTACTTTCTCTTTTGCCTTCGCCGCCGCTCCACCACCCCGGCCGCCATGCTGCACTCATGCCAAAACTCTACATCTCTGTCACCTCAAGCACTCCAGCAGGGCTCCACCCCGCTTCTCCTCCATCGTCGTTCAACCCCTGTCCTCCAACGGCCCTGCCAGGTACCATCCGCTACTGCTATACTCACCATGCCCCGCAACTATTCGATGAATCGCCGAAGCTAAAAACAATTTTTCCTTCTTCTTTCTATCAATGGATTCCGATTTGGAGTACATATACGAGCATTATGTTGAGTCGTCTAACGGCTTGTCGGACGAGGAGTACTCTGATGAGACATCGATGATGCAGGCGGTCCTTGAAGATGCGGAGCATACGAAGGAACATGTTCTCAATTTCAAGGGCTCGGTCAAGGGTCATCGAGTGCTCAAGCGCAGCAGGTCGCGCGGCCATTTGACACTGATGGCCGACTACTTTGCCTTGGATGCACTCTTCGCCGACCATTTTCGCCGGCATTTTCGAATGCGCAATACTGTCTTTGATAGTTTGTACCATGGCGTCCGGTCCTATGATAACTACTTCATCCCGAAGAAGGACGTCGTGGGAACCATTGGCTTCTCTGGTTACCAGAAGTGTGCGGTTGCACTATGGATGCTTGTACATGGCACGACCGCTGATTCATGGGACGGGTACCTACGGATGTCTGAGAGCACATGCGGAGATGCCATGGTTAGGTTTGCAACTACCGTGGTCGAGGTGTTCGGACCTTAATACCTGAGAGAACCAACTATGGCAGACACCGAGAGGGTCTTGGCAATCTTAGAAGTAAGAGGGTGTCCAGGTTTGCTTGGATCTCTTGACTGCATGCATTGGAAATGGAAGAACTGCCAAAATACTTTACAAGGGCAATATCAGGGTCATGTTAAGAAACCATCAATCTTGAAGCAGTTGCATCACATGATCTTTGGATTTGGCACACTTTGTTTGGCAATGCCTGGGTCTCACAATGACATCAATGTGCTGCAGCGATCGCCGTTGTTTGCGAGGTTGACCGAAGGAAAAGTTTCTCTTTGCCACTATGTTGTCAATGGACACGAGTACAACATGGGCCACTATCTAGTTAACGGTATATATCCTCCATGGGCGACCTTTACCGGCGCCATCTCTAACCCAGTTGGCCAGAAAAAGACTCACTTTGCCCAAAGACAAGAAGCGGTTAGAAAGGATGTCGAGAAGGCATTTGGAGTTCTACAAGCCCGTTTTGCAGTTGTTCATGGACCTACTAAACAAGGGATCCGGAGACCTTTGTGGGAGGTGATGACATGTTGTGTGATCATGAAAGTGCAACTATCCCTGGGTGGTTTTGGTAATTCCTAACAACATATAGCTCATTGAGCTAATGCTATTTCAAGATAAACATTTCAGGAAAGCTCAATAATTGGCATGGCATGGATGAGAAAAGTGGACCCCTCAAAATGCTAAGGACAAAGGATTGGCTCAAGCTCAAAGCTCAGGATTCTACATTTTTCATTTTAAGTGATCCAAGATCACATTGAGTCCATAGGAAAAGCCAATACTATCAAGAGGGGTGAGGTGTTGCTTAATGAGTTTCTTGCTCAAAGTGCTTAGTGATATGCTCCAAAAACCCTCAACTACTTTCTCACATCCACATATGTCCCAAACCAAAAGTCAAACTCGGCCCCACCGAAACTTTCTATCCGGCGCCACCGAGTTCAATTGACATAGCCACTGCCAGAAACCGTAGTCTTTTCGGTCTCACCGATAGGGATATCGGTCTCACCGAGATGGGATTGTAATATCTCTATTTCCCTTCGTAACGTTTCGGTCAAACCGAGATGAGCGATCGGTCCCACCGAGATTGCAATGCAAACTCTGTGTTTCCCTTTCGTAATGTTTCGGTCCAACCGAGATGAGCGAATCGGTCCCACCGAGTTTGCCTGACCAACTCTCTGTTTGTCTATTACCAAAATAGGTCTCACCAAGATTACGTTCTGCCCTAACCCTAACGAAATCGGTCTCACCGAGTTGATGTGTCGGTCCCACCGAAATACCTAACGGTCACATTATGAACTAAATCGGTCTGACCGAGTTTCACGATTCGGTCCCACCGAGTTTGGTAAATTGTGTGTAACGGTTAGATTTTGTGTGGAGGCTATATATACCCCTGCACCCACTCTTCATTCGTGGAGAGAGCTATCAGAACATGCCTACACTCCCAACATACATTTTCTGAGAGAGAACCACCTACACTTGTGTTGAGGTCAAGATATTTCATTCCAACCACATAAATCTTGATTTCTAGCCTTCCCCAAGTTGCTTTCCACTCAAATCATCTTTCCACCAAATCCAATCCTATGAGAGAGAGTTGAGTGTTGGGGAGACTATCATTTGAAGCACAAGAGCAAGGAGTTCATCATCAACACACCATTTGTTACCTCTTGGAGAGTGGTGTCTCCTAGATTGGCTAGGTGTCACTTGGGAGCCTCCGTCAAGATTGTGGAGTTGAACCAATGAGTTTGTAAGGGCAAAGAGATCGCCTACTTCGTGAAGATCTACCCAAGTGAGGCAAGTCCTTTGTGGGCGACGGCCATGGTGGGATAGACAAGGTTGCTTCTTCGTGGACTCGCACAACCGTTACCCTTCGTGGGTTGAAGTCTCCATCAACATTGATGTACGATAGCACCACCTATCGGAACCACGGATAAAAAATCTCCGTGTCAACATTGCGTTTGCTCCCTCAAACTCCTCCCTTTACCTTCATATGCAATTGTTTTACTTTCTGCTGCTACACTCTTAGAATTGCATGTGTATGTTGATTGCTTGACTCGTGCTAAGTTGCTAAAATCTGCCAAGAACTAAAATTGGGAAAGGCTAGATTTTTATTTGGTCAAGTAGTCTAATCACACCCCCTCTAGACATACTTTCGATCCTACAAGTGGTATCAGAGCTTTGGTCTCCATTTGCTTTGATTTCCATAGCTTTTGGTGGTCATAGCCTTGGTTTCACAACCTAGGAGAGTATGGCATCTAGCGAGGGAAATTACCACCGTAGAGGTCCTTACTTTGATGGTACAAATTTTGCTAGTTGGAAGCATAAAATGAAAATGCATATTCTTGGACATAACCCGGCCGTTTGGGCTATTGTATGTATTGGCTTGCAAGGTGAATTCTTTGATGGGAGAGAACCAAACCGTGAAGCTACCGCGGAAGAGTTGAAGATGCTGCAATACAATGCTCAAGCTTGTGATATTCTCTTCAACGGATTGTGCCCCGAAGAATTCAACAAAATCAGCCGTCTTGAGAATGCAAAGGAAATTTGGGATACTTTGATTGATATGCACGAAGGTACCGACTCCGTCAAGGAATCCAAATTGGATGTGCTTCAAAGTCAACTTGACAAGTTCAAAATGAAGGATGGTGAAGGCGTCGCTGAAATGTACTCTAGGCTTGCTCTCATCACAAATGAGATTGTCGGCTTAGGAAGTGAAGAGATGACCGATAAATTCATCATCAAGAATATCCTAAGAGCCTTGGATGGAAAATATGATATCGTGTGCACATTTATCCAAATGATGCCCAATTACAAAGATCTCAAGCCAACGGAAGTCATTAGAAGAATTGTTGCTCATGAGATGTCACTCAAGGATAAGGAAGAGCTCCACAACAAGTCAAGCGGTGCTTACAAAGCCTCATGTGAAGCTCCCACATCATCAAGTGAGAAACAAACCTTCAATGAAGAATTGAGCCTAATGGTGAAGAACTTCAACAAGTTCTACAAAAGTAGAAGCAAGGAAAGAAGTTCCAGGTCAAGGTCCTACAATGACAAAAGATCTTCTAGTCGTGAGCGTAATTGCTACAGTTGTGGAAGACCCGGACACTATTCCAATGAGTGTACGGCTCCCTACAAAAGAAGAGAAGATTCTCCCAAAATAAGGAGTAGAAGAGAAGAATCACCACCAAGAGATAGAAGGAGTATAGATGATCGTTATGAACGAAGACCCTCTTGGAGAAGCAAGGATTCGGAAAGGAAGGATAAGTCATCAAGGAGCTACACAAAAAGAAGACATCAAGCTCATGTTGGTGAATGGGTATCCGGCTCCAACTCCGACAATCACTCCGAAAGAAGTTATCACTCCGACTCCGAATATACTCAAGATGAAGGTGTTGCCAGACTAGCACTTGTGACAACCAACTCCTACGACATATTTGACTCGCCAAATGAAGGATTGGGAGATGCTTCATGGCTAAAGGTCCAAAGGTAACACACCCGGAGTATGTTGATTTCAATAGTGATGAAGATGATTTGCTAGGAGATGATGATTTACTTGTTGACAACTCTAGTTATGAAAACTATGATGAATTTGCTATTAATCATGTTAATCAAGATAAAACGAATGATGATGATAAGAAGGAGATTAAGCGTCTAACTCAAGAACTAAACACTCTTAAGTTAGCTCATGAAACTACCTTGGAAGATCATCGAGAACTTTTAAAGACTAATGAGAATCTACGCTTTGAAAAGCTCAACCTTGAGCAAGAGCACGAGTTTTTAAAGGCAATCAATGATTATCTTTGCAAGAAAAGTTCTTCTTACATTGCCAAGCGTTTACTCTTGTCTACTTACATGCCACAAGTTAAATCTAACAACAAGAACAAGAAAGATTCTTCATCTAGTAGTAACAATCATGCTAAATCCAATGTTGTTGCTTCTAGTAGTTCTCTTGATTCCACTAATGACTCTCTTAGCCAAGTTACACTTGAGCAAGAAAATAGCTTATTGAAGGGAATTATAGAGAAAGGTGTTTACAAGAGCCTTGCCGGAAGTAAGCAATTTGAGGAAATTGTACGCAAGCAAGGAAGGCACCGGAAGAATCAAGGTGTTGGTTTTGAACGAAAGTTCAATGCCAATTGAGTTGAGTGGGAAGAAGATCAATACCCCAAGACGAAGTTTGTTCCTCAACAAAAGAAGTATGATCCTACTTCTTTCCAAGGAACACAAGCTCAAGATGATCTTCCACCACAAGACCACAAGCAAAAAGGCAAGGACAAGCTTCAAGAGGAGATTGATGCATTTGAAGAAGCACCTAAGGCCTTGGTCAAGTGGGTTCCCAAGACTACATCAAGTTCTACTTCATCAAGTACGACTACAACTCCAAGGATTCCCATCAAGATGGTGTGGATCCTGAAGAAGAAGAACTAGAGAGTTCTTGAGGGTGACTCCGCCAACATACTTCACTCTTATAATTTTGGCGGGGACAAGTGCAAACAACTTCCATATCTTGCACTAGTCCAAGGAGTCACAAACCCTCTTGTTGGTAAGACAAGGGACAAGGTAACCTAATGCTTTCATTGACAACATCTTGTGTATACATCACTCTATGTCTATGGATATCCTTGCTTGTTCCTTGTGGGACTAACCCGTGTAGGTATTGAAAGTGCAACTCACTCCAATGGATTGCTCCGAATGATCTACATCAACATTGAGGATCCACATCTTCAACACCTACATGAAGTCATCATTGACAAAACCCAAGGTTAGTTCATCCCTCTTAGGGGGGATATCACATCTAGGGGAGCTTTACTCTAAGAATTGAGCTAAAGCAACTCTAATGGTTTGAGCACAACAATGCTTTATGTAAAAGTGGTAACCCCACTTATGCTTAAATGATGAGTATGACCTATGGTCAAATGGTTCTCATTTGACTCCTAAGTCAATATACTCATATATAGATGACCTAGTCATCGCCAATTTGCTTGATAGATGCTAGAGTGTTTGTGCATGCTTTGTCACATACTTCATTTGCCATTTTAATTGTGTGATCATGTTGGATGCATATTTTTCTCATTCGAGGACATCCATTTGTTGCTTTGATTGTTTGGCTTTTTTCTCTTTTGCCAAATGGATGGACAAGAATGCCTAAGAACTCCCTCTAGCTATCTATGCTTTCCTTGCCTCAAACTCTATTCATGCTACATCACAAAGTTTGATCAAGTCAGATTCGAACCACTCTGTGTGAGGAGCACTCGGAGTCCCCGATTTGTCATAGACTTAAAACTTCCAAAACCTCTTTGTGCATTTCGGTCTGACCGATTCATCCTTTTCGGTCCTACCGAGATCACTTAGTTGATCTAGGTTTTTCAATCTCGGTGCAACCGATTATAACCTTTCGGTCACACCGAGTTGCAGTAACTGCCTGCAGTTTTGCATCTCGGTGCCACCGAGTTGTTCCACTCGGTCACACCGACAGGGTCAGGTTATATATACTGACGGGTCAAATTTTGGAATTTTTTTCGAAACCCTTCACCCGCGCTTAACCTGCTCTGCCTCTTCGGGTCTCCGGATCGTCTTCTCGCCGCCAGCGACCTCTCGCCGCTGGTCTCCGCCGCCGTCAATGGCAATCTGCTCCGCCGTTGCCGCCGTAGCAAGCACTCACTGCTTTAGGGTAAGTGTTCGACCCCTTGTGCTGTCTTTTTCACTCGGATTCCTAGCACAAGGACAACACCATGTTTCTTGCCACGATTGAGATTGATCCATCCAGCTAAAACTTCCTTAGGTCTAGATTGATTCGAAAATTTTAGGGTTAGCTCTCCGCAGAACTCATCTCGGACCGACCGAACTGTAGAAATCGGTCTCACTGATTCGGCCTTGGCCATTGCACATGCGCTTTTCGGTCTGACCGAAACGTGCAAATCGGTGTGACCGAGTTCAAGATTCTATGAAACCCTAGCAATCTCGGTGCCACCGAACGGTGACTCGGCCCTACCGAGTTCACTAGTTTAGGTTCCAAGTGTTGCTTCGGTATCACCGAGTTTGTCAATTCGGTAGCTCCGAGATCACTTCTGTAGAGAACTAAAACTAAGCTTTTTTTACTCAATTATTTTGCAATACCTTTGTACTTTGTGATGCTCATCTACTCTACCTCATCTACAACCTATTCACAGGGTCTGCTGATAGTTTGTCTGAAGATGTCTGATCAAAGTGACAGTCAGAACAAGTCAGAGGAACAGGTTCAGTTGAGTGAGGGCACTAGTCCCTCCAGCAGCTATGATGAGGGCAGCAGGAGCACACCCAGTAACTTGCCAAAGGCAGCTACCAGGACAAGGAAGAAGAAAACCTTAGATTCTGAAGATGAGGATTATGTGGCTGTTGAGGATGAGGCCACTTCAAGAAAGAAGGTGCTGAAGAAGGAGTATAGCACTACTGCTGCAACAAAGCCTGGAATGAAAACAAAGGCTCCAGCAAGAAGAGTTCCAATGTCAAAAGCCATAGCCTCAACTACTGAAGCTTCCAAGCCAAAGAAAGTTGCCACAGGTGAAACTATGAAGTTCACCATTGAATCAGATGATGGTGAAGCAGCAGGTGATGGTAAAAAGAAGAAGAGGGCAAGAACCACTACTGCCAAAGTTCTTGGCAAGCCATCAATGATGAGAGATTCTGAAGAAGAAGAAGAACAAGAGGATGCTGCACCAGCACCCAAAGCTCAGAAGCTCATGGGAGATGCAATCAGATCAGGGGCTGCTCCATCTAAGCCCAAAGCTACTCCCAAGGCTGCTGCTCCAGCTCAGAAGCCTAAACCCAAGAGGAACACCAGAAGTATTCCTTCTGAGGAGAAGAACAAGGCCCCAGTGCCTGAAGCTACTGAAGAAGAGGAAAATGACTCACTTGTTTTGAGAAAGCTGAAGCCCAAGATCCCTGACCGCAATGATGCACATCCTGTTGCAGAAAACATGAAAATCAGGAAGGATTCATGACTGAGATTATGGAGACAGTCTGATCCATATGCTGTCAGGAGGAGAACTGTTGTGGATTATAGGTTTCACACTAAGGAACAGCAAGACTTTTATGAGACAATTTTGCTTGACAAGAAGCCCATAGTGTGTGACATGAGACGGGTTGACTGGGAGTACATCAAGGAGAATGAAGATCACTATCCAGGTGTATATGACAACTTCAAAGCATGTGGAGTTGATACATTTGTTGCCCAGAAGCTCACCAAGTGGAATGATGAGCTGATCATGCAGTTTTACTCCACTGCCCACTTCTACCCAGATGGGAAGAACATTTGGATGTCTGAAGGTACAAGGTACCAATCTACTATTGAAGAATGGGCTCAGTTGATCAATGCCCCGGAAGAAAATGAGGATGACTTGGATGTTTATGCTGAGAAGAAGAAAGACCATAACACTATGGCACACATGTACAGAGAGATCCCAGATGATGCTTTGGAGACTCATAAGTTTGGATCTGTCAACTGGATCCTAAGGCATAGATTGCTACCCAAGTCAGGTGATCACAAGATGGTCAGAGGACATGCTATCAATTTGCTACATTTGTTTGATGTGCCTCAAAAGTTCAAAGTCATGAGTCTGATTGTGGAGACAATCAAAAGGACAACAGCTGATCAGAAGAGAAGTTGTGGGTATGCCCCACAAATTCAGGAGCTCATCAACTCCAAGATGGGAATAGGCAAATATCTATTGGATAAGGAGCACCTGCCCATCTACCCTGAATTTGAAGACAACACTGTTGTCATGAATGAGAATGAACCATCATCAGCTCAAGCACATGAGAAGAGAGAGAAGGCAAGGGCAGAGAAAGCTGCAAAGATGCCACTGCTGAAGAGGCATCTCACGTATTCTTGAAGAGCAAGCAAGACCAGCTTGCATATCTGATCCAATCCACTTTGAGGATTGAGAAGGGCTTGGACACCCTGACTCAAAACCAGGAGAGTTTCGAGAGGATCATTGAGCAGAAATTCTATGATCTTGATGTCAAGGTAACTGAGATCCAAACTGCAGTTGAGCAGCTACAGGAGGAAGCAGAGGCGAAGAAGGGCAAGTCTACTACAGATTCTTTTGCTAGAGTGCCCAGAGGACAGAGATCTGCTGCAGTACCAGTCACATATACTCGAGCTACAGCATCAACACCAGCAGCTACAGCTCCAGTGCCACCTCCAGCAGCCACTCCACCAGCTCCAGCTACATCAACAGATGCCTTCGTCCTTGTTCTCTCTACACCACCTCCCGAAGACCAAGCCTGAGAGTCGTTTAGCACTATGCATTTTTGAACTTTTTGGTAACTTGTTGCCAAAGGGGGAGAAAATGTATAGATCATAGGCTTCGAGAGAGTGTTGATTTTTATCTCTCTTGCTATTTTGGTTGAACTTCTTGATTGTGTGCTTGTGTGAGATACTTTATGTGCTTGTGAGATACTTGTTTGATCATGTGTTTGATCATATGCTACCCTTAATGCTTGTTGGATGATATTATCTCTTATATCCTTATATGATCATTCACTTGCTTGGCGATGAGTGCATGCTTTTAACTTCTATCATTTTGAGCGCTCCACCAAGATGTATGTGGCATGGAAGAGTAACCCATGATCCTAATCGATTGTGCATTTGCATTCAAAAGCAAATTTTAAATAATGCACAAATTTAGGGGGAGCTCTTGCTTATCACTTACTTCTCAAAGCGACGATGTTTTTCAATCTTATTATCATCTGCCGAAGCTTTGATCTATATGTTGTCATCAATTACCAAAAAGGTGGAGATTGAAAGTGCAACTATCCCTGGGTGGTTTTGGTAATTCCTAACAACATATAGCTCATTGAGCTAATGCTATTTCAAGATAAACATTTCAGGAAAGCTGAATGATTGGCATGGCATGGATGAGAAAAGTGGACCCCTCAGAATGCTAAGGACAAAGGATTTGCTCAAGCTCAAAGCTCAGGACTCTACATTTTTCATTTTAAGTAATCCAAGATCACATTGAGTCCATAGGAAAAGCCAATACTATTAATAAGGGGTGAGGTGTTGCTTAATGAGTTTCTTGCTCAAAGTGCTTAGTGATATGCTCCAAAAACCCTCAACTACTTTCTCACATCCACATATTTCCCAAACCAAAAGTCAAACTCGGCCCCACCGAAACTTTCTATCCGGCGCCACCGAGTTCAATTGACATAGCCACTGCCAGAAACCGTAGTCTTTTCGGTCTCACCGATAGGGATCTCGGTCTCACCGAGATGGGATTGTAATCTCTTTGTTTCCCTTCGTAACATTTCGGTCAAACTGAGATGAGCGATCAGTCCCACCGAGATTGCAATGCAAACTCTCTGTTTCCCTTTCGTAACGTTTCAGTCCAACCGAGATGAGCGAATCGGTCCCACCGAGTTTGCCTGACCAACTCTCTATTTGTCTATTACCAAAATCGGTCTCACCGAGTTTGTGTAATCGGTCTCACCGAGATTACGTTATGCCCTAACCCTAACGAAATCGGTCTCACCGAGTTGACGTGTTGGTCCCACCGAAATGCCTAACGGTCACATTATGAACTAAATCGGTCTGACCGAGTTTCACGATTCGGTCCCACCGAGTTTGGTAAATTGTGCGTAACGGTTAGATTTTGTGTGGAGGCTATATATACCCCTCCACCCACTCTTCATTCATGGAGAGAGCTATCAGAACATGCCTACACTTCCAACATACATTTTCTGAGAGAGAACCACCTACACTTGTGTTGAGGTCAAGATATTTCATTCCAACCACATAAATCTTGATCTCTAGCCTTCCCCAGTTGCTTTCCACTCAAATCATCTTTCCACCAAATCCAATCCTATGAGAGAGAGTTGAGTGTTGGGGAGACTATCATTTGAAGCACAAGAGCAAGGAGTTCATCATCAACACACCATTTGTTACCTCTTGGAGAGTGGTGTCTCCTAGATTGGCTAGGTGTCACTTGGGAGCCTCCGTCAAGATTGTGGAGTTGAACCAAGGAGTTTGTAAGGGCAAGGAGATCGCCTACTTCGTGAAGATCTACCCGAGTGAGGCAAGTCCTTCGTGGGCGACGACCATGGTGGGATAGACAAGGTTGCTTCTTCGTGGACCCTTCGTGGGTGGAGCCCTCCGTGGAGGGGCGCAACCGTTACCCTTCGTGGGTTGAAGTCTCCATCAACGTGGATGTACGATAGCACCACCTATCGGAACCACGGATAAAAAATCTCTGTGTCAACATTGCGTTTGCTCCCTCAAACTCCTCCCTTTACCTTCATATGCAATTGTCTTACTTTCCGTTGCTACACTCTTAGAATTGCATGTGTATGTTGATTGCTTGACTTGTGCTAAGTTGCTAAAATCTGCCAAGAACTAAAATTGGGAAAATGCTAGATTTTTATTTGGTCAAGTAGTCTAATCACCCCCCTCTAGACATACTTTCGATCCTACAGATCATGCACAACATGATCGTCGAGGATGAGGGTGACGATGTTGACACAACTCTAGAATTTAAGAACATGGGTGATCCTATCGAATTTTCAAACCATAATCCGGCCACATTTGAAGAGTATATTCAAATGCATCAACAAATTCGGCATCGACCAACATGCAAGCAACTGAAGAAAGATATGATTGAGCATCTGTGGGCGGTTAAATGGGGAAACAATGTTGGGATGTAATATTTGAAGTTTTAAAACTTTTAACTATTGTTGTGGCTATTTGAACGTCTGTACCCTTTGTATGCAACTATTTGAAACGTCTATACCATTTGTATGCGGCTATTTGATCGTGCAGACTTAAAAAATTGAGGAAGGGCGGATGTATGCGGTTATGGTTGGATGGCGGCCTCCCGCATCCGTGCCCGCAGACGGATGCGGGAGGAAATTTGCGGGTTGTCGTTGGAGATGTCCTTATGTGTTTTTTCTTAGGGCATCTTTAAGGTGGACCCGCAAACCACCCGCATCCGTCCGGACCACAGAAGCCATTCAACGCGGGCATGTATCGGTCTGCAAGGCGGGCTGGATGTTCCCGCAATTGGAGACAAGGTGGGGGAAGGTTTGTGGGAGTCTTGACATTGGACACATAGGACTCCGACTCCCCCGGCCCACCCAAACCCCCTCCCAGTCTCATTTCCTTCCACTACGCCCCTTCCCCTCTTGCTTTGCATCCGCACCCTGCACCTCCGTTGCCGCCGTTGTACCTCTCAGGCCGCCACAGAGGCATTGCTGGACGTTCGCAACAAGCACCGACGCGCCCGCTCGCCTTTACAACGAAGTTGTCCACCCTGAAGCCGTTTGTACCTAGGTACACTCTGCCCTCCTGTCGACGACCTCCATGGTGGACACCACGCCCAGCAGGTGTTCGGTCAAATGTCGTTGAGCTTATTTTAAAATGCTATACCATTTTTAGTGTATGAAGGATGGTGAGCTACTCGACCATGGAGGATGAGTTATTGTGCGATGCATGGTTGGTCGTATCCGCGTATTTCGTAGGCAGGAGCAAAGGGGCGACCTTTTGGCAACAAGTGCATGAAAAGTTTCACGCGTGAAAGCACATTGCACCCAACGACATTGTACAACACAATGTGATGTCGTTATCGTATCAATGGTACACTATCCAGACCTGCGTCACCAAGTTTTGCGATGTGGTTCGTCAGCTCGAGGCAAGATGGCCATTGCACGCGTCAGAGGACGAGATCGTAAGTTTTCCTTCTCTTGCCCAACTTTTCGATTGATTTATTCACTCAATGTTGGTCTACACATTATATGTAGCTCGCACGCGCTGCCGTGGTGTACCACATGACAGAGGGGCGGTCATTTACATGCACACACTGCTAGATGAAGCTGAAGGGGGAGTATGTGTGGAACGGCATGATCCGTTGATGAAAAACTTGTTGGACATCCGGAATCTAGTCAAATTTGAGACACTATTGTACTAGACTTAATTTGCATGCTATGTATGAATTATTTCTACTATTTTCTATCCGAACTTTGATTAATATCGGCCAGTTTGCATGAATTTCATCCGTTTTTAATGTAGGTTGAAATATATGCGGGTAACGTTGGATGGCAGCCTCCTGCATCCATGTCCGCAAACTGGTTCCCTGTCCACGGACGGATACAGGAGAAAATTTACGGGTTGCGTTGGAGATGCCCTTATAGTAGTATATATATACTATATAGAAAATGACATATGACTCAAGGCATGGCCAATGCATAGCCTCAGGTTGCTGTTCAGGGCATGGCCAATGCATAGCCTCAGAGTGCTGCCTCGTAGGCCATGTAGGATATGATTTAAGAAGAAATTGGCTCAGATGGTGTAAGGGGATCTTAGGAGGCGGGTGCTTCGAGGAGAGGGAGTGTGGTTCTACAAAAAGGTACAGTGGAGGGCAATAGAAATATAGTAGATGCATGCATGCATGTGTACCCTAATTCTACTATATTCATAATCAAACATGACAAATAGATAACCTTTTTGCCTAACACCATATGCCATGCCGACATACAACATTGCACCAAAAGGATCACCACGACCATAGTCCATGCATCTCGTCCCTAGTTCAAAGTAGCATATGTCATGCCGGCACACAACAAACACATAACAAGATGATAATGTTGCGGTCGCGAGGGCATCTTTTTCTTTCTCCTTGCCCCGCTTCCTCCGTCCGGCTCACTTCAACGACTCGACGGCCGTCTCCACCACGGTTAGCACCTTCTTCAGCTTCTTCGAGGCCACGACGCGGGCGACCGTAGCGGGGACGGTGGCGGCGGGATTTGGCGTGTCAGGCATGATGGGAGGGCGGAAGGGTTTTGGTAGAGAGAGAGAGAGAGAGAGAGAGAGAGAGGAGGGAATGGGCTGGATGTCCCACAGACGGGCAAGGCAGGAGAGGACAAAGGGTGGGCGTTCGCGGCGTGTCAGCGTGGACGCAGATCTGGCCCAAATTTGCGTTGTGGGTCGCAGCGGACAATAAAACAGACAACAGTTCGTGTGACGAGGGTAAAGGTTGGGCTAATCCAACTAGAACAAAATCGGGTCATGCCCACCTTTAACAATTACGCGGGCTGATATTTCCCATGGCCCATTAACTTGAACATTTACCCCTAAAAAATAACTTGATTTTTCTTCTTCTTTACGTATCCAGAAATAATGAACTAATTGCACATATAACAGTTTAATAGTTACAAAATGTTTCATGTGTTGCAGAAACCATTAAGGAAATGTTCACGCATACCAAAGTAAATGTACATGTATTACATGAAAAATGTTCTTGCATTGAAAAGGTTGTCTACCCCAAAAAATTGTTACAAAAAAGCACCTTCCGCAAATTAAAATGTAAATTTTAATGAATTTCAAATAATATTCTTTTTGTAGTAATTTCAAATAATATTTATGTATATAAAAATAAAATGTGTATGTTAGAAAGTTCACATTTTTTATTTTTAATAGTATATTAATATATTTCATGTACTCTATATCTAGCAAAAAATTCTTAAATGTTTTAAGTAGTATAGTTATAGAAAAGCATGTAAAATACACAAAAATTGAGTTTGTAAAAAACATCTATATGGAAATGTGGATTAGTATATTTATAAAAATAAAATCTATATAGAAATTAAGTAAATACAGATGTACAACATAAAAAATAAAAGTGAAGATTAGAAAAAGAATAGGAAAAAAATCCGCAAAAAAGAGAAGAGCCCACCTGATTTTATCTGGTCAGCCCATTGCAAAGTTCCCTATGGAGCGAACGTTGTGTACACAATAGGCAACGGAATATCTCTTCATGTCAGGGATGATGAGCATCCAATGGCTAAAAGATGCTTTTATATTTTTCTAAAATTTAACCCTCCATATATTTAGCAAAGCTTGACAAGTTATTTGAGAAACCTGATTCAGATATTGCTTGGCCTGCCATTTTGCATCTACGGAGTACCTGTTATTTTTTCTTTTGAACGCATTCAGCATTCATAACCTTGTCTCATTTGTGATGAAGGCTTCAAAGGTGAGAGTTGGACGACGAAAAGACTCGTGAAAAAATAAACACGTCCAGGCCACACCACACCACACCACACCACACCACAGGACCACTCGCCGTTGCTCACAGCCGCACCGGTCACCTTCAGAAAAGTCCAAGCTATCAATCATCCGCAAAAAAAAAAGCCCAAGCTACCCACGAATAGACACTACCGAAACTACCCCTTACAGTACTGAAGGTCGCCACAGACCCAC
>NC_057814.1:492133271-492145077 GCF_018294505.1 Triticum aestivum | reverse complement strand
AAAAAAAAGGTCACCACAGACCCACAGTACACTCTCTCGTCCACAAGGGAAGTCGTAGTTGCGCGTCCGGCAGTCGTCACTCGTAAGGCCCACTCGATGGCATCCGGGCCCTTCTCAGAGCATCTCCTCGGAGAGGTGGACAGGGCAGCAGCTCGGGGCCCGGGAGCAGGTGAATATTCCGGCTTTGTAGTAGCTCTAGCAATTTTTGCTTCCAGTGGCTTGGTGGGGGCCCATACTGAACTGCTACCGGATTCAAGTTCCTTTCGGGTTGTTAGGACGTTTGCGGCGACGACCCTGGAGAGATGCAAAATTACTAAGCAAGTTCTTTCTCAAGGACACACCGATGGGTGTCCAATGTTTTCAGGCGATGCATAAGTGGAAGAAAGATAATAAACAGGCTATAGAGCCCGAGTGTATTTTACGTCATTGTTTTTTCCGAGAAACTTTCAATCTATTCATTTTCAATTATGGCAGTACAAAGAACAACAGAGATAATAAAAATTACAACCATGTCGATGGACCACCTAGTGACGACTACAAGCACTGGAGCGAGCCGAAGGCGTTTCGCCGTCATTGCCCCTCCCTCATCGGAGTCGGGCAAACCTTGTTGTAGTAGACAGTCGGGAAATCGTCGTGCTAATTTGCGTCATTTTGTTGTATTATTAATGAGCTATATGCTGACGGAGCTCGTATATACAAACACATCCACTAATTTGCACCCATTGGTCTACATACAGAGTGCGGATTTAAATAGCCAAGCATCCGCGATGGAGCTCATACATACAAACACATCAACTATTTGCACCCATCGTTCTACATACCGAGTACGGACTTAAATAGCTAAGCATCTGCGATGGATCAGAATATTAGTTAGGCATCCCACTTGAGACAAACCCTTCTATATATATGCAACGGAGAATGCATATTTCAGGCGCAAAAATTATAAATAAATAAATGTATATATCAAAAGACACTTCGATGAGATGCCCTTAAGAGTGAATTCTTCTATGATCTTGAACACAAAAATTTAGAAACCATGTAATCTTGGATTGTCCACTCAAACTAGTGAACACATACTTTTTTTTTGAACTTATGAACACACAGTTTTTAGAGCAATAGAGTGAGGGCACCGATCTTCGTGAGGTTTAAACTCACATTAAGATTTTTACAAACCCGGTGACTGCGTTTCAAAGAAAATTGCCAGCTCCAAACTTTATAAGCAAAAAGACCACCACGGGATAGTATAATTTCTCTAAAAATATTGCGATAATTCATAGTCAAAAATATGTTTAATGTGCCTTGGAACACAACAAAAAATATATTTAAGCTGACCCGTAGCTCATATTGTGCGTGAACAAAATGGTGTAAGCCATTACCTAGCTTTATTTGATAGAACTAAGGAACACACGGCTGTTTGGCTCGGGTCAGGGCCAGGCGATGTGCCTGACTTGTGTAAGAATGAACTGCCCTTTGTTTGATTAATATAAACTCCCTTTCACCCGCAAAAAAAAAGCTGACCCGGAGCACTGCAAAAACCATTGTATGACACTCTTTTTTTCTATGGGTGGATGCCTGATCATATGGGACAAACATTTTCTAACGATTTCTCTCTTATCCGCCTCAGCATTTCTCCTACATGACACTTCTAAAATAAAATTATTGTACATGCCCTAATACAAACGAGAGGGCGGGGTCAAAGAAGGTCTATTGTACCTTCTGTTTGAGAAGGCCTAGTCATTATTCTGCTCAGAGTGGCTCCACAAAATTGCTCCCTTGGTGCTTCACAACTATGCACTATATCCATATTTTTTTTTCAGGGATACTATATCGTGATATCCATCTCTTTACAACTCGGATTTACACCCTAACCAGAAAAGAGAACCGGAGAAGCAGTGCCGGTACATGGGTTGTGCAAAAGCAGACCAATCAGCGCACAACTGCCACCGCCTTTCGGGCCGCACCGCGGCTACGCGCCTACGCCCCACGTACGCCGATGCACGGCGCATGTGCCGCACCACATGCGCCCCGGAAAACCTCGGGGGCTAAAGTACAAAAGCGCGAATAAATAGCAGCAAAGCAAAGCCCCATTTTAAACCCAGTTTTATATTTTTTTCCTCGTCACATCGTCCTCTTTAACGTTCACATTTCCCACGCGGCCCATCTCTCCCAAGTCCGTCCGTCCGATCCCCCGCCGCAGCGAGCCGACCCCACTCGCTCCCCGTCCCCGTCGCCGGCGCCCCGCGAAACCCCGTTTCCCTGCGCCGCTGTCCGGACCTCGCGGCTCGCGCGAGCATTTCGAGCTCCGGCTCGCCGGGGACCGCGCCGGATCCGGCGGGGCAGGCTCGGCGGTGCCGCGAGCTGCCGCCGCGGTCGGCGCAGATCCGTGCCTGTGCGCAGGGAATTTGAGGGGGCCGGCTCCCGGTTGGACTCGGCTTGAGTTGATTTCCGCGGGTTGGTGGAGGTAGGTTGGTGTGTGGGGAAGCTGGTGGGCGGCCGCGGTACATGAGCCCCGGAAGCCTGCGCCGCCGCTGCGTCTGTGGTTGGGGAGCTCTCGCGGCGCCATGATCGAGCAGTTCGTTAATTTCGTCATCCGCCCGCCACGGTAACCAACCGCCTTGCTGGCTTTATTCTCACTGCTTTGCCAAGTTTCAGCTGCACTAGGTCGAACGTGCTACTTTTGACTTTTGTTGTCATAATATAATGATAGCTAGGTGCTTTAGATGGTCATACTTTGCCCTGTAAGTACGAGTGTACTGTGATTCCTCCATCAAGGCATTATCCACGCTCGTGGAAAATTGCAGTAGTTTTTGGCCTCTCATAGTAATGTTACCAATGCTCAAACTGTAAGCCCTAGCTCGACAGCGTGTAAGTTCTGTGTTCAAAATACAAAAGGTTAAGCAAGCGTAGGAGCCAAACCTTGTTGGTGAAGCCTTGCTATTGAGCATCGTCTACTAGTTTTCGAGGTGGACAAGTAGCTCTTCTTAAAGTTCTGCAGTGGCAAAGACGCAAAGTTAAAACTGATCTTAGAGACTAAATGGTAACTGCAACAAACTTTTGCATTTTCTAAACACGTGTAGTTTCAACTCAGCCGCGCTTCTCTTAAATTTAATTTATGCCTTTTCTTAAGACACATGAAAGTGGAAGTCAAAGCTCCCAGAACTTTGGCATTCATCAAGTGATATCCTCTGTGTGTGTGTCTGCGTGTGTGTGTGTGTACTGCTGTCAGCTGGTTAACTGGATGTATATTTACAGTGCAGAGTACAACCCAGATCAGTATTTATGGGAGCCAGAGTTTACTCTTGCAGGAAGAAAGTACAAACGAATAGATTTGGAGGCAAGTAAGGGGAGCAGTTATTGAGGCTTTTTGATGTGTACCATTTGCCAATGAAAAGACTTTATGCTGATTATCATCATTATTGTATATTGGACTTATTCTTGTACCTGTATGTTGTGGCAGCTTTCCAATGAAAGAAACCAGACCTTAAAATGCAGCCACTATGTTCCTGCCATCATCCCAGAAAACACTGCCCTTCCATGTGTGATCTACTGCCATGGGAATAGGTATTCGTGGTTTCTCGCTCATGGGTTCTCTTTATCCTATACATGTTACATTCTACCATTTAACAATTAACACAGTGATTTATCGGCATTAATCATGGCATCTGTTTCTTTTCACATTTGGTGCATACCTTAATTAATCACCAATAATGCTGGCCAATTGATAGTTTCATTAAACCTAATGCAGTGGGTGCAGAGCAGATGCAAACGAAGCTGCTGTCATACTTTTGCCTTCAAACATTACACTTTTTGCACTTGATTTCGCTGGATCAGGGCTATCAGGGGGAGAGTATGTCAGCCTTGGTTGGCACGAGGTGCATATTCATTATTAATTTCAAACAACATTTTTATAATTTAGTAATTGCACTGTTCTGAAAAAGGATACAATTATCAGAAACAGGATCTCAAGTCCGTGGTGTCCTTTTTGCGGAAGAATAAGGAAGTCTCTTGCATAGGTCTTTGG
Organism: Triticum aestivum; assembly: GCF_018294505.1. NCBI lineage: Eukaryota > Viridiplantae > Streptophyta > Magnoliopsida > Poales > Poaceae > Triticum > Triticum aestivum. The sequence continues at coordinate 492,141,056 of NC_057814.1, read as the reverse complement.
GGGCGTTCGATGGGTGCTGTTACAAGGTATTTTGGTTACAGTGTTTGCGCTTTCTACTATTTTGCAAATTTCAGTGTCCTATTTCTCTTGATGCTATATTGTCTTTTGTAAGTGTTCAGATAGTACAACATAATAAATTTATGTACTTTAAGAGTTTCTCTGTATTATTGAAATATCCTGATATTTGGTAGTACTTTTGTCCACAAAATATCTTAAAGATTTAGGTTTTAATGCGTGTAATTGTATTTTGATAGTTCATCACTTCTTTGTCCAAACTTTGATGCAGCCTGCTGTATGGAGCAGAAGACCCCTCAATTGCTGGCATGGTTTTGGACAGTGCTTTCTCTAACTTGTATGAGCTAATGCTAGAGCTTGTTGATGTTTACAAAATCAGAGTTCCTAAGTTCACGGTATGCTTATCGCTGCATAATATTTTGCTTCACCGTTATGATTGAGCTGATTTTAAGAGGTGCACTTTCTGTAGTTGATAAAACATAAGACTTTGACGAAACATAGTTTACATGCTAATTGGTGATTATTATGCAAAAGTGTCATTGTAGCTGTGCTCAAACTATCTGCTGTATGTATACACAAAAAGTGTTGTATGTGCGAAAAGAAATGTACCGTGTTTACGTCCAGGAATAATACGAACCTTACAATGAAAATTTCCAATTCTAGAAGTCTTCCAGCACTCGTTGGTTTGGTTTGCATGGCCCTAGTGTATCCTATGCCATCTCTATTCTTAAATCTAAGTTGCTAGGGAAGCAAACTTCGAATAAGCTATAGATGAATTTGTGTACTAACTTACTTGCAGGCAACACATAACATGAACATTTTACTGCCGCTCATGTTCTATGTGTTTTCAGGTTAAGATGGCTGTACACTACATGCGCCGTGTCATTCAAAGAAGAGCTAAATTTGACATAATGGATCTTAATGTTGTTCAGGTTTGCCTTCTAAAATAGTATATTCTTCTTGCTAATAACTAATGAAAAGTGATGGGAAGTGTTTGTTCCCGTTGCAACAATATGATGTTCCATATCGGTAATAGTAATGTACTAATGTGAACTAGATATGACTATGCAACAGAGTACAGTTAGAAAGGAATAGCTTAGCCTATTTATGCTCATATGTCTCCAAAGGATTGTAATGCAAAAAGAACGTTTTGTTGTATACTTATTGCATGTCGAAGGTGGAATATATTGGGTTCTTGGGGGGAAAATGGCTACACTTTGCCACTGTGTTGACCCAATTCTAGCAATTGTGTGAGTCGCAGCTTGAATATTGGGCGGATGCTTCGAGTGGTTTCCACACATGAAATATCTCTCCAGGGAAAATTGCGGTTTTGTAAGCAAGCAATTGTGCATGTAAAACTGGAGACTGTTTTATGAAACTGGGTAATTCGTATGTTATGAGCCTAGCAGTTAGACTCGTTTCCCAGCAGGTTTCTCTGGCAATGCCATGGTAACTTTGGTCTCCCAAAGTCCATTGCAAGAAACACGTACCACGGATCTGCTGTTAGTACAATGCCTGTCTTGGTCTCAAGATGACAACATTGAATTGGTTTCCACCTTTTTTGTATTGCTTGGTTTAAGAAACATGTAGATGTAGCTAAAATGCAGAGAAGTGCTAGCTTAAGTAATTCAATTGATCCTATGGACGGGAGCAAGAAGAATGTGGAAATATTCTGGACCAATGTTTACTGAATGAATACAACAACAACAACAACAAAAACAAAAACAACTAATCAATCAAAGAGAACTAAGAAAATTTTCAAAGGAATATGGGTAAAGACCAACGAAAAGCTTTCATGTTCGAGTCTCATTTTCTGCAGCCAAAAGGTGTATGTTACTGGGTAGTTGACAATCAGCTCATGTACAGAGTTCATAAATTTACAAGAAGGAATGAAACCAATTCTTTATTCTTCACACTTCTGGTTGGGAGATATCTGTCTAAGTGGACTATGAAGTACACATAGGTCAAGATGATGCGGTGCAGATGCAGCTCGTAGAAGAAACTTATCCACCAGGAACCAAGGGCTAAAAGGCAAAAAGGAGGAAAAATCACAAATGACCATTATTTGGTAGTCTGTCACATGATGATACTTTATTATGGGAGTAGATGGAATGTCTTGAAGCAGCACATGCAAGGGGAGAATGGGCGATTGCAAAGGACTAAGAACTCTTAATGGCTGACACCACTTCTTTGAATAATTTTCAGAGGGTAGTGCCGGTCATTAATAGTTCTTTGTTATTACCTCTTCTATCTTGCATGTGCTGCCCTAAACTTCTATTTTGAGAGTCTAAGCTACACGCATGCCATCATATTTATTATTCAAGTTCGAAAGGCCTGCATTTCACAGCAAAGTTGAACCATCATGTCATAGACTACCAAAGATGAGCCCTCTATGGTTTTTCCTTTCTTCTTTTGCTTTTGCAGCTTTGTTACTTGGTGGATGAGTTTCTTTCGCAATCTGCCTCTAGATGTATCATTCCTTTTTATCATGTTCTTCACCTTTTGTAGCTCCTAGTCTGGTAGGCTGGTTCCATAACTCTATCCGCTAGTAGACAAGTGTGAAGCAACTACTTTATTTCCTTGCACGTTTCGTGAGCCCTGTCCATGTCTCAGTGAAGGTCACAAACTGCCCACTGACATACACCTCTTAGATTTGCACTAAATACACTAAAACAGACAATTATATAACCTTTTGTTAGGCTTTTCTCAGTGTTCCTTACAGTGTTTGGTTTGTCTTCGCCCTCTGGGCTGGTGCCGGCGCCCTAGGACTTAGAGCAATCATACCCCAAACATGGGATGTCCACTGATTCGTTCATGGACTATGTAACCGCCTCCTAGGAGGATTGTAACCAAAACTCTCTCTTTTCAATACAATGAAACGCAAACTTTCTTGCGTTTTCTCGAAAAAAAAAGTTTGGTTTGCCTTCTTCGATTGGGTAGACTTGTATTTTTCACATCTTTTACCAAAACATTTCTACTTTCTTGATGTTCTCATCGATAGGATCAGTTGTCTTATTTAACCAAGCACTTAATTGCATCCATAGTACAGCTACACCGTTACATGCTTCTTCAACCAAAAAATAGCAGCAAGAAAAAATATGCATAAGTGCCAACCTGTCTGATGTTGTCCTCTTGGGTGCAAGACAAGAGCCATCTGCTGGCTTTCCTTGTTATCCTTTTTCATCTTCTTTCCTATCGCAACTCGTAAAATTTTGAATGTTTTCATTTTTTTGAATGGACTCTTGTGTAACCAGCACAATAGAAATCTTGTGATAATTAATTGGCTTAGGATACATATGGCTGTTAGAAGTTCATCAGATACTATGAATATGGGTTTTCATTAGCAAAGAATCCACTTCGAACGCTTGTCATGGAAGGCTGTGACTCTGTATCACATATAATTATTGTGAATATATGGGAGACAAGTGAAATAGCTTCTCAGTGGCAGTACCTGCTGAACTAATCATGAATGTATTAGTTAGTTACATGCAAAACGCCATCACCTGCTTAAGACTGTCAAAATCAATTAGCTAGTTGCATTGGAAAACTGTCCCTAGATTCAGGCAGTGATTCTGAGCGTGGGAACCTCTTCAAGTTACAGCTCCGACACAATTGCTAGTCTACTAGTTCCTACAATGGTGAAGTGAACACATTTTCACCCAATATATGCCTGCCGACCTTAGTTGGAGATAGCATAGTTGTCTTAGCTGTGATCATGGACATTAAGCCAGTAGGAGTACTCTTTCAGTTTTATTCGTAACATTTTTTTTTACATAGAATTAGTTGACTCATTGTGATTTCTTGCTATACTGAATTAGTTTTATTTGTTTTATTACCACCTTTTTTCTGGATGTGTGACAAGCTTTACCCTTTTTCTTCACCAGTTTGCCCCCAAGACGTTTATTCCGGCATTATTTGGACATGCATCAAGTGATGTGTTTATTCAGTCCCATCACACTGATCGTATTCATCAGGCGTATGCGGTATCGTGCTTGCTTTACATTGGCTGATCAAAAGTAATAATTTGTGGTGATCGATCCTATTGGGCATGTTTTATTCATGTATTTGTATGTCTCTGCAGGGTGATAAAAATTTAATCAAATTTGATGGCGATCACAACTCCGCTAGGCCCCAGTTTTATTATGATTCTGTTTCAATATTCTTCTATAATGTTCTGAATCCACCTCAATTTCCGTCTGCATGCTCAAATAAGCTAGAGAAGTACTATAACCGTGGGGCTGGAACTAATGAGGTAATTTTTCTCTTCACTCCTATTAAATCCTACATCAGACCTTCTGCTTGCTGTTATGGGAACCCTGAGACCTTCCCAAGGAAATTACCTGTCAATTAACTTGACTTTTTCAGAGCTTACTGTATGAGATCATAAATGGTCTAAGGGCTGCTGGTACTGATGCAGGAAGTTCATCCGCAGCTGCAGCTAGTTTCACCAATGGTGCGGCCCAGCCCCCTTAGTAGCTGCTGGTACTCAGGAGTTACCTCTTGCTGTTCACTCACTCTTATTTCATTGTTTCAGCCACAAAATCAGTAGTTGAATTGCTGACGGAGAGGGTCAATCAACTGTCCGTTAAAAATGATAGTGACTTGGTAAGTTGACCAGACCATCAGTGGTAGATTAGCCTCACCAGAAATCTGAGGTGATATATCCTCATTTGAATGCAGGATTTCCTTTTGGACGAAAATCATAACCTCACTGAAATGGAAGAGAACACTGCAGAGTCTCATACACAGGTAAAATTTGACGAGGCTTTGTTTTATTTCAAGCTGGTTGATTGTTTTGCCACTGTTAAATGCAGCACTGCACTCTATAATTTTTTTTATCACTACATATGACATGATGCAGCCCGCCCATCTCTGTGATACTAAATTTCTCGTGTCACTATACAAGGATGATGACAAATTTCACTGGTTTCCTACATTTAGACTACTTTCTGAGAAATGATCTTGTAATCTTATTGACGAGAGGTTATATTCCATTTTAGGATAAGGCGAACAGGCAAAGTGAGGAGTGCTGCTCATACACAAGTTCAAACCGAGAGAGCTGGGGAAGATGTTCTTCCTTAGGGGCAGCGAGTGATGTATCATCCTCCGGCGAACGTCCTAGGGTTTCCGATCATAAGCATAAGGTACATGTATTTTTCAATTTACATGTCTTTCAGACACACATAATTGCTGTAAGCTAAATATCAAAGAGGCACACCATAATATATACATGCCAACTTGACAAGGGTTTACTAGCATACAGATTTTCTTTACAACCCTTTAAGGGAAAGCTTATGATCGGCTCAATACCAAGCTGGCAAAATTTTATAGAGTATTGGCAAAATTTTATTCCCAAGAGCACAACTTCTCATAGTTCAGATCTCCTCATTTGTTCCCAAACTGCAGAGCATGACACTAAGAGCTCTGGCAACACCATTGAGACGGATACGGCGGAAACCACTCACCATACCAAAGGAGAGGAAGAATAGGTCTCTATGGAAGAGGCTAAACCAGGAGAGGCATGATATGGGGGAGAGCTTAACCCAGCGTTTCAGGCTGTGCCTCCAGGGCCAGGCTCAGCACAAGAGAACAAAGTCATCTTGACAACTGTGAATACTCAGTTTAACCCAGACAAAACTGCTAGGAACACGATGATTCACCAACAAAATGCGTGTTGATCCTGACCTCTTGGCGCCAATCCTGCTGCATAGTTACTACTGAATCTGTGAAGCCGGCCACGTAACTGTCAGTCTTTGTTCCGTCAGATTGTTCCACGTTGCTCTTGTAGATCCCGAGTTTGTAGAATTGTAGTGTGACCCCTCATGGTGTGAGGAAGGAACCCGTGCATTAGCATGAACAGATCAGTAGGCTTTCTGAGTTCAAATTGTATTTGTACACTACAAGTCATTTGTTTGTTGTTTGGGAACCTTATTTTGTACTATCTGGTCAAGGGGCAGATTGCCCATGAACGGTAACAAGTCTCTTGCTTGAGCCGTCTGGTGACTGGTGCAAAGTCGCCTTCGGGCGAAGCAATCATGGGCATTTGATCTGCTTGGGAGATGAAAGTTTGATCTGTTCCGTTCTTATATTCTTGTAAGTGATGGTACCTTTCTATTGTTAGAACATGATGCGAGTGTTGTAAGCTGTGATGGCAGATGGTGCCATTTTTTTTTGTGAGAACATGACGAGGCTATGTTAATCATGGGATATTGTCTTTTGGGATCAGGAGTTGGGGAATTCCACCTGAAGCACCTTAGTCTACAAGCGACCCCTTTTTTTTTAATAAAGGGAATATATTAATCTCGAGGAGATATCAGTTACACTCAGCCTTTGCACCAACAAAATGTCAGGAACGACATCTAAGATGCACACAACCTGATAGAGAAAAGGAAGAATAAAAAGAAGAAAAACAAAATGTCAGGAACGACATCCAAGATGCACACAACCTGAAAGAGAAAAGAAAGAATAAAAAGGAGAAAAAGGCCCCGTCACGGTAATCAACTCCTCGCAGCAACAGCCCAACAAACTACCGCCAAAGACAACTGTTGAACATATTATGTGGATGTATCTGTTAGGATAATCTCTTACCGGCCCCGCCTCTAGTTTCCTTGTATAGATGAGGCTGAGGGCTGCCCTTGTACTTATATACGTGCACCGTTCACCCATCAATACATCGAGAGTTGCATTGCCTTCAACATGATCAGTTTTCTTCCCGATCCAACCCTAGCTTCCGCGCCTCCCTAGCCGTCGCCGCCGCAGCACCACGCTGCCGCCGCCGCCATCCACCCGCGCCGCCGCCGCACTCGAAGCCCGCCTCCGCGTGCGCCTCCCCACCTCGAGCCACCTTCCCACCCGATCTCCCTCCCCACCCGATCGCCACCACCGCGCCGCCACCACCTCGGTCGCCGCGCCACACCAATGGCCTCTCCCCACGCCGCCGCCTCCCTTCCCTCCAACCCCTTCGAAGGTCCGGCCCCTTCCCCGGTGGAGGTCGTTCGCGATCTCGACATCTTCGCCCGCGTGCCCGTCATCCTCGACTACGCCAACTCCACCTACTACGCTTGGAAGACTTACTTCTCCCTCGTCTTCCGCGAGTACCACCTCATCGATCACATTGATGGCCCCGTCGACTCCGACCTCATGTTCGCGGATGACGACTGGCTGACCATCGACGCCACCATCACCCGCTGGACGTACCAAACCATCTCCAAGGACATCTTCCACACCATCGTTTGCGACACCGATGACGCGCAGACGGTGTGGGCGAAGCTGAACGGGCTCTTCCTCGACAACACCCTCCAGCGCCGCGTGTTTCTTCAGCAAGAATTTTTTGGCTGCCACCAGCTTGACTCGTCTATCGACGATTATTGCATGCGCCTTAAGAAACTTGCCGACGAACTTCGCGACCTCGGGGAGCGGGTCTCCGACGACCTTCTCCTCAGCAGACTCACCGCCGGACTGAACGAGGAGTTCAGCAACGCGGCCTCCAACCTCACGTTCCTTCCGGACCCGACCTTTCCTCGGGTTGTGGCCTATCTTCGGTTGGAGGAGAGGCGGATAAAGATGGTGAAGTCCCGGGCCACGCACACAACGCTTGCCGCGGGCACCTCCCGAGCCGCCCCTCCCATGGCTCCGCAGCCGTCGCGGCCTCCGCCGCCACCGGCGACCTACTTCCATGCGCCTCCACCGCCGGTGTACCAGCCGCCGCCCCTGCCCCTGATCGTCGCCGCGGGGGGCGTCGCGGCAAGAAGCAGCAGCAGCAGCACGGCG
>NC_057814.1:492088824-492132911 GCF_018294505.1 Triticum aestivum | reverse complement strand
GGTGCCACGGGCCCCCGTCCCGGCCGGGATCCTCGGCCCCCGCCCCGGCGCCCATCAGGCGATGTTCGCCACCCCAGGCGGCTACCCCGCCGCCGCGCCTGCGTACGCTGTCCCGGGCAGCTACCCCACGGCCCTGCCCGCCTACCCCGCCGCGCCCCCTGCCGCGGCCGCCGCACTCCCGCCGGCACCGTGGGATCCGGCCCTTCTCGCGGCGCTTCACTCCGCTCCTACACCCAACACATACACCGGAGGCGGTGACTGGTATATGGACACCGGGGCTACCGCCCACATGACTTCCAACCCTGGTAACCTCAACTCCGCATATCCAGTTTCTACCGCATGTCGTATCACTGTTGGGGACGGTTCATCCCTTCCCATTACTCATGTCGGTCATGGTTCTTTTCCGTCTAACTCCATGCCTATACATATGTCTAATGTCTTAGTTTCACCTGAGTTAGTCACCAATCTTGTTTCCGTTCGTTCTCTTACACGTGAAAATCCTATAACTGTTGAATTTGACAAAGTGGGTTTTTCTATCAAGGACGCCCGTACCCGGATGGTACTCCACCGATGTGATAGTCCGGACGGCCTCTACCCGGTGAACCCCACCAACACCTCCACATCCGCTCCGGTCGCTCTCTCCGCCATGGTGGACCTTTGGCATGCTTGGCTGGGACATTCGAACCCGGCCACCCTTCGTCATATTCTTAGGACTTTTTCATTCACGTGTAATAAAACCGACGATCATACTTGTCATGCTTGTCGTCTCGGCAAGCACGTCCGTCTTCCGTTTAGTGCGTCCTCATCGGTGGCGTCGTATCCATTTGAGTTGATTCATAGTGATTTATGGACATCTCATGTTGCCAGTAATACGGGTTTTTTATACTATCTTGTCATACTTGATGATTTTTTGCATTATGTGTGGACCTTCCCGTTGCGGAGAAAATCCGATGCACTCTCCGTTCTCACTACCTTTTACTCCTATGTCGCTACGCAGTTTGGGCGTCCCATTCATGCCTTGCAGACTGACAACGGGAAGGAGTTCAACAACGTCGGGGTTCGTACCCTCCTTGCCACACATGGCACGATTCTTCGTCTCACTTGCCCGTATACCTCGCAACAAAATGGTCTCGCCGAACGGATCCTTTGCACTCTCAATGATTGTGTGCGCACTCTTCTCTTCCACGCTAATGTCCCGCCACGGTTTTGGCCGGACGCCCTCTCCATCGCCTCTCTCCTCATCAACATTCGTCCGAGTCGTGCTCGTGGGAACTTTGCACCACATCATCTCCTCTTCAGTAGCCCTCCCTCCTATGACGACCTTCGTGTTTTTGGGTGTCTCTGTTATCCTAGCATCGCCTCCACTACTCCTCATAAACTCGCACCTCGCTCCGTGGCATGCATCTTTCTCGGATACCCACCAAACACCAAAGGTTATCGTTGCTATGATCTGGTTTCCCACCGAGTTTTCACTTCACGGCACGTTTACTTTGACGAGAGGTCTTTTCCCTTTCACCAGGTACCACCGCCGGTCGACTCGCCATCGTCACCCGCGCCTCCTGGCGCCCCTCGAGGCGGCCGCTCACTTGCGCTCGGGCCCCCTCCCGGCTTCGGCCCCCCTGCAGCGCGTGGGCCTCCCCCTGGCTTCAGCGCTCCCGCCGCGCCTGGGCTCCGGTCTGGGTCCGTGGCATCGGACCCGGCCCCATCACCCGCCGCCCCAGGCTCTCCCGCCGGCCCGGCTGCTTCCTCGCCGGCGGCCACGGCGCCCCCGACTCCCGTTGAGTCCGTAGCCCGGTCAGCAAGCGCATCTCATGCGCCTGACCCTGGCTCCTCGACGGCTTCCCCGGTGATCCTGATGGGCTCTTCGTAGACTCCGCCCTCGGTAGATCCCCCCTCGCCGGCCTCGCCGCCCCCGTCATCGGCCTTGTCGCCGGCCTCGTTAGCTCTGCCGGCTGTGCCGCCGGCTTCTCCACCGGCCCCTCCGCCGGTACGCCGGCGGGGTGAGTACCTCCTCGTTGCCTCGACGTCTGCATCGTCACCTCTCCCGTCGTCAGCTCGAGCCGCGCTTCGCGATCCACATTGGCTCGCCGCGATGCAGGAGGAGTTCGACTCGCTGGTGCGCAACCGCACCTGGCAACTTGTCCCGCGGCCCTCCCATGCCAACGTCATCACTGGCAAGTGGGTCTTCCGGCATAAGACTCGTCCTGACGGGTCTCTCAAGCGCTATAAGGCTCGGTGGGTGGTACGCGGGTTCCGGCAGCGTGCTGGAGTCGACTTCACCGATACCTTCGCCCCGGTTGTAAAACCGGGCACGATTCGTGTGGTCCTTCAGCTCGCGGTCTCTCGCGCCTGGCCGGTGCATCAGATGGATGTGTCGAATGCGTTCTTGCATGGCCATCTCTCGGAGCAGGTCTTCTGTCAGTAGCCTACTGGCTTCGTCGACGCGGCTCGTCCTAACCACGTGTGCTTGCTCTCCCGCTCCTTATATGGGTTGAAGCAGGCCCCTCGAGCCTGGTACCAGCGGATCGCCGGCTTCGTGCAGCAGCTTGGGTTTCGAGCTACTCGCTCTGACGCCTCGCTGTTTGTCTACCACCAGGCTCCGGCGACTGCTTACCTGCTCCTCTATGTCGACGACATCATCCTGACGGCCTCCTCGCCAGAGCTCCTTCGCCAGCATACTGCTCGCCTCAGCGCCGCGTTCGCCATTAAGGACCTCGGGTTCTTTCTCCACCAGCAGCAGTATGCGCATGACCTTCTTGAGCGGGCCGGCATGCTTAACTGCAAGCCCGTCCCCACGCCTATCGACACGAAGGCCAAGGTTTCTGCGCTCGACGGCTCACCCGCGCCAGATGCGGCATTCTACCGCTCCATCGTCGGTGCCCTTCAGTACTTGACACTCACTCAGCCGGACCTGCAGTACGCCGTCCAGCAGGTGTGTCTCCACATGCACGCCCCTCGCGACACTCACTGGAACCTGGTGAAGCGGATTCTTCGGTACATCCGCGGCACCACGGCTCTGGGTCTTACATTGACGGCCTCGCCCTCGCCCGACCTTGTTGCCTACAGTGACGCCGATTGGGCTGGCTGTCCGGACACCCGTCGCTCTACTTCCGGCTACTGCGTCTACCTGGGGCCCTCGCTCATATTGTGGTCGTCTAAACGACAACCCATGGTATCCCGCTCCAGTGCTGAGGCTGAGTATCGTGCTGTGGCCAATGCCGTCGCCGAGTGCTCGTGGCTCCGGCAGCTTCTCCAGGAGTTGCTTCTTGATGTTCCGAAGGCCACCATTGTCTACTGTGACAATGTCTCTGCAGTCTACCTCTCCGCCAACCCCGTTCATCATCGTCGCACGAAGCATATTGAGCTCGACATTCACTTCGTGCGAGAGCAGGTGGCTCTTGGGCGCATCCGTGTCCTTCATGTTCCCACCGCTCAGCAGTTTGCTGATGTTATGACCAAGGGGTTACCGACGCCTACATTTGAGGAGTTCCGGTCCAGTCTATGCGTCACTGGTGATGTATCAACTGCGGGGGGGGGGGGTGCTGAACATATTATGTGCATGTATCTGTTAGGATAATCTCCTACCGGCCCCGCCTCTAGTTTCCTTGTATAGATGAGGCTGAGGGCTGCCCTTGTACTTATATACGTGCACCGTGCACCCGATCAATACATCGAGAGTTGCATTGCCTTCAACAACAACACCCGAAACACAAAAAGGTTCTCCATAGGCCATGCTTCCAAGGGGGAAAATAGTGCTCAAGCACCATCGTTGCCCGCTCGAAGATCTTAAGTTTTCACCCTGGAGAAAGTATGAGCTCTCGAAACAATTCCTTCGGTAAGGCCGTTGCCAGGCACAATCAATAAAGGTCAAACCTTAGGTTTTCACCCTGAAAGTCAAGACTCGGCACTCAAGGAGCGCCACCAAACTTGAATTCCTCCGGTGCTGTCGCCCCCACTTGCCAAGGCCGCTCCTGCAAATCATCAAACACCAGGCTCACAGTTACCAGATCCAAATTGGATCATCGGCCCCCGTGAAGCAGAATCTTCAGCGCCTCGAAGGTCCCCTCTGCCAACACCGATACCCCAATCTCAGCCACCATGACCTTCTCCACCACAGTGTACACCATGGAAATCGAGATGCCAACATGTCCCATGGTTTCGACAACAATTGGAGCTTCGCGCCACACCGTCATGAAGCCACCCACCGGCGTGCCCAAAGCCACTACCAGCTTCCCCCGCAGCGAGTCACCACCAAGCAGGAACGACATAAGAGGAGAGGGAAGTGCAGCTCGCATCTGCAGGTCGTCACCGGTGTGCCCAAGGTCACAACCAGTGTCCCCCGTGGCACAAGCCTTGCCTGGGCCCAAATGGCCCATATCGGAGCCCTGCAACCCAGATCGAGACCCGGTGACCCAGATCACACACCACGCAAGCCGAAGACAGCCACGGCGGCATCGCACTACCCCCCCTTGATGCCACTCCACTTGGGGTCCTCAGGCACCGGCCAAGACGACTGCGCCACCCCATACCCTCAAACAACGCCCCACCTCTTTGTGACACTGTCGAGGAAGCACCTTCCCTGCCCACCGTCTTCGACGAGATGGGCGCCACTACCGCCGCCGGCGCCGGCAACAGATAACTTTGGAGGTGGTTTCATACCCTACAAACAATTTCATCTTATGTTCTCCGCTAGATAAGAACTTTGGAGTGATTCTTTGTCTCACGTTGAGGGATTGTTATATGATTCAATTATGTTAGCACTGTTGAGAGATTGCACTAGTGAAAGTATGAACCTAAGCCTTGTTTCTAAGCATTGCAATATCGTTTGTGCTTCGTTTTATCACTTGCTACCTTGCTGTTTTTATATTTTTAGATTACAAAAACCTATATCTACTATCCATACTACACTTGCATCACCATCTCTTCGCCGAACTAGTGCACCTTTACAATTTACCATTGTATTTGGTGTGTTGCGGACACAAGAGACTTCTTGTATTTGATTGCAGGGTTGTTTGAGAGAGACCATCTTAATCCTACGCCTCCCACGGATTGATAAACCGTAGGTCATCCACTTGAGGGAAAAATTGCTACTGTCCTACAAAACTCTACGCTTGGAGGCCCAACACGAGTCTACAAGAATAAGTTGTGTAGTAGACATCAAGCTCTTTTCTGGTGCCGTTGCCAGGGAAGTGAGTGCTTGAAGGTATATCTTTAGATCTTGCAATCGAATATTTTAGTTTCTTGTTTTATCACTAGTTTGGTTTATAAAAGAAAATTACAAAAAATGGAATTTAGGTTGCCTCATATTATTCGTCTTTATCATGTCTTTCTTGAAAATGATGGATCGGAAAATTATGCTCAAGTGTTAGAAAAAAATTGAATAAAATGTTTGGCATAAAATCTTTGAATGATAAGCATGATTGCAATGTTGCTGGTATGAATTCTTTAAATATCCATGATGCTAATGATATGCAAACCCATAAGCTTGGGGATGCTATGCTTAATGAAGATGATCTTTTTAGTCCCCCAAGTTTTGATGAGAAAATTTATTATGATGAAAGCATGCCTCCTATTTATGATGAATATATTGATGAAAGTGGGTTTGGAAGAGTGTAAACTCTAGGAAGTAACGATCCCACTATTTTGGAGGGTGTTGAATCTTATTGTAATAATTATGGAAGTGGATTTGGAGAGGTCATGACTATTTAATGATGATTCCACTATTTTGGAAGAGGTTTCAATTGATTATGACAACAAAGTTCCTATCTATGATGATTATGGTGATGACATGTATGTTATAAAGAGTAATGATAACCATGAAACTTGTCATCATTATTTCAATTTTCAATTTTATTATGCCAATCAAGTATCTCATGATAGTTATTTTGTTGAGTTTGCTCCTCCCACTATTATGAATGAGAAGAAATTTTCTTATATGGAGAGTAATGAAAATTGCATGCTTATGTATCATGAAAATAATGCTTTATGTGATGGTTATATTGTTAAATTTCTTCATGATGCTACTAAAAATTATTATGAGAGAGGAACATATGCTAATTTATATTTCAATAGTATCAAATTTCCTCTCTATGTGTTGAAAAATCTTGAAGTTATGCTTGTTTTGCCTTACTATGCTAGTTGATTCTTGTTCCCATGAATTGTTTGCTCACAAAATCCCTATGCATAGGAAGTGGGTTAGGCTTAAATGTGCTAGTCATATGCTTCATGATGCTCCCATTATGTTTCAATTCTTTACTTTTATGTTAGCGTTATTGAAATCATCATGCATAGCTAAAAACACATTAAAGAAAAGCGCTTGTTGGGAGACAATCCAACACTTATCCTACTATTTTTGTGTGTTCACATGATTAAGCTACTGTATTAATCATGTTTTGTAGCTTTTGTTTCAATAAACTGCCAAGTATGATTAAGCTACTGTATTAATCATGTTTTGTAGCTTTTGTTTCAATAAAGTGCCAAGTAAAGCCTTTGGATAGTGTGGATGATAGTTGATTGGATTCGGTGCAAAACAGAAACTTTTGCGTTTTTAGAGTTGCAGAAGTATGATCATTGTTCAGATCATTATAGGCTGTTCTGTTTTTGACAGATTCTGTTTTCAATGCATAGTTTGATTGTTTTAGTGTTTCCATAGCTTATATTAAGTGATATAAATTGTGTAAGGGCATATTTCTCCCTATGTGGTTTTGGTGATTGATGACGATGCATTTGCGGACTAATCGTGTGCATTGAGCATTTTAGATATCTCATGTCTAGGCACAAGACGATTCGGTGCCCCTCGGAGCCTATTGAATACGGCGTTTCTCTACGTTTCTTTTCGGTGGATTTGAGTCGTAGGAAAGCCGTACTATTAAGAGGGGGTCCGCTTCGGAAAGGTTAGGGTGGAATCAACACGTACACATCTGTTTCTTTGCACCACCTTTCCTTCGCTTCATTGGAGCACCGATCGTTTTCCCTTGTCTTTACGAAGATGAAGGACTCCAAGTGCTATAGTTCTGTGGCGTGCGGTAGTACTGCTCAAGGGAGCAGTAGTACCGTAGAGATCCACGGAAGTACCGCCCAGGGTAGCGGTAGTACCGCTCCTAACGAGCGGTAGTACCGTGGCCTCTAGCCCAGAACGCTGGCACGCACGGAAGTAGGGGCGGAAGTAATTTTTTACTTCCGCACCCTACGCGGTAGTACCGCCCCCTGCGAGCGGTAGTACCGTGCCGGATTTTCGCACAGACCGAAACTCAGCGGAAGTAGCCACGGATGTAATTTTATTAGTCCGTGCCTTCCCAGCCCAGATTGAACCCTGCCTTGCGGTAGTACCGCAAGGGCGCGCGTGCTACCTCTTGAGCACTGCGTTGGTTTTCCCTTGAAGAGGAAAGGGTGATGCAGTAAAGTAGCGTAAGCATTTCCCTCAGTTTTTGAGAACCAAGGTATCAATCCAGTAGGAGACCACGCTCAAGTCCCACGCACCTACACAAACAAATAAGAACCTTGCAACCAACGCGATAAAGGGGTTGTCAATCCCTTCACGGCCACTTGCAAAAGTGAGATCTGATAGAGATGATAAGATAATATTTTTGGTATTTTTATGATAAAGAATAAAAGTAAAGAAAGCAAAATAAACGGTGCCAGAAATAGCTTGTTGACGGGAGATTAATATGATGGAAAATAGACCCGGGGGCCATAGGTTTCACTAGTGGCTTCTCTCTCAAGATAGCATAAGTATTACGGTGGGTGAACAAATTACTGTCGAGCAATTGATAGAATTGAGCATAGTTATGAGAATATCTAGGTATGATCATGTATATAGGCATCACGTCCGTGACAAGTAGACCGACTCCTGCCTGCATCTACTACTATTACTCCACACATCGACCGCTATCCAGCATGCATCTAGAGTATTAAGTTCATAAGAACAGAGTAACGCTTTAAGCAAGATGACATGATGTAGAGGGATAAACTCATGCAATATGATATAAACCCCATCTTTTTATCCTCGATGGCAACAATACAATACGTGTCGTTTCCCCTACTGTCACTGGGATCGAGCACCGCAAGATTGAACCCAAAGCTAAGCACTTCTCCAATTGCAAGAAAGATCAATCTAGTAGGCCAAACCAAACTGATAATTCGAAGAGACTTGCAAAGATAACCAATCATACATAAAAGAATTCAGAGGAGATTCAAATATTGTTCATAGATAATCTTGATCATAAACCCACAATTCATCGGATCTCGACAAACACACTGCAAAAGAAGATTACATCGAATAGATCTCCCAGAGAATCGACGAGAACTTTGTATTGAGATCCAAAGAGAGAGAAGAAGCCATCTAGCTAATAACTATGGACCCGAAGGTCCGAGGTAAACTACTCACACATCATCGGAGAGGCTATGGTGTTGATGTAGTAGCCCTCCGTGATCGATGCCTCCTCCGGTGGAGCGCCGGAAAAGGCCCCAAGATGGGATCTCATGGGTACAGAAGGTTGCGGCGGTGGAAATAGGGTTTTGGCTCCGTATCTGATGTTTTCAGGGTACGTAGGTATATATAGGAGGAAGAAGTAGGTCGGTGGAGCTACGAGGGGCCCACGAGGGTGGAGGGCGCGCCCAGGGGGTAGGCACGCCCCCTGCCTCGTGGCCTCCTCGTTGATTGCTTGACGTCCACTCCAAGTCCTCTGGATCACGTTTGTTCCGAAAATCACGTTCCCGAAGGTTTCATTCCGTTTGATATCCCTTTCCTTCGAAACACTGAAATAGGCAAAAAAACAGCAATTTGGGATGGGCCTCCGGTTAATAGGTTAGTCCCAAAAATAGTATAAAAGTGTATAATAAAGCCCATTAAACATCCAAAACATAATATATAATAGCATGGAACAATCAAAAATTATAGATACGTTGGAGACGTATCAAGCATCCCCAAGCTTAATTCCTGCTCGTCCTCGAGTAGGTAAATGATAAAAACATAATTTTTGATGCGGAAGGCTTCTTAGCATAATTTTCAATGTAATTCTCTTAATTGTGGCATGAATATTTAGATCCGAAAGATTCAACATAAAAGTTTAATATTGACATAAAAATAATAATACTTCAAGCATAATAACTAAACAATTATGTCTTCTCAAAATAACATGGCCAAAGAAAGTTCATCCCTACAAAATCATATAGTTTGGTCATGCTCCATTTTCGTCACACAAGAATGCTCTCATCATGCACAACCCCGATGACAAGCCAAGCAATTGTTTCATACTTCAGTAATCTCAAACTTTTTCAACTTTCATGCAATATATGAGCGTGAGCCATGGATATAGCACTATGGGTGGAATAGAATATGATGATGCGGGTTATGTGGAGAAGACAAAAAAGGAGAAAGTCTCACATTGACGCGGCTAATCAACGGGCTAGGGAGATGCCCATCAATTGATGTCAATGCAAGGAGTAGGGATTGCCATGCAACGGATGCACTAGAGCTATAAATGTATGAAAGCTCAACAAAAGAAACTAAGTGGGTGTGCATCCAACTTGCTTGCTCACGAAGACCTAGGGCATTTGAGGAAGCCCATTGTTGGAATATACAAGCCAAGTTCTATAATGAAAAATTCCCACTAGTATATGAAAGTGACAAAACAAAAGACGCTCTATCATAAAGATCATGGTGCTACTTTGAAGCACAAGTGTGGAAAAAAGGATAGTAGCATTGCCCCCTTTTTATTTTCTTTTTCCCCTTTTTTTGTGCCTTTCCTTTTTTTGGACTTTCTCTCTTTTTTTATTTGGGAAAATGCTCTATGAATGATGATCATCACACTTCTATTTATTTACAACTCAATGATTACAACTCGATACTAGAACAAAGTATGACTCTATATGAGTGCCTCCGGCGGTGTACCAGGATGGGCAATGAATCAAGAGTGACATGTATGAAATAATATGCATGGTGGCTTTGCCACAAATACGATGTCAACTACATGATCATGCAAAGCAATATGACAATGATGAAGTGTGTCATGATAAACGGAATGGTGGTAAGTTGCATGGCAATATATCTCGGAATGGCTATGGAAATGCCATAATAGGTAGGTATGGTGGCTGTTTTGAGGAAGATATAAGGAGGTTTATGTGTGATAGAGCGTATCGTATCACGGGGTTTGGATGCACTGGCGAAGTTTGCACCAACTCTCAAGGTGAGAAAGGGCAATGCACGGTACCGAAGAGGCTAGCAATGATGGAAGGGTGAGAGTGCGTACAATCCATGGACTCAACATTAGTCATAAAGAACTCACATACTTATTGCAAAAATCTACAAGTCATCAAAAACCAAGCACTACGCGCATGCTCCTAGGGGGATAGATTGGTAGGAAAAGACCATCGCTCGTCCCCGACCGCCACTCATAAGGAGGACAATCCAAGAACACTTCATGTTTCAAATTTGTTACACAACATTTACCATACGTGCATGCTACGGGACTTGCAAACTTCAACACAAGTATTTCTCAAAATTCACAATTACTCAACTAGCACAACTTTAATATCACTACCTCCATATCTCAAAACAATCATCAAGTATCAAACTTCTCTTAGTATTCAACGCACTTATAAGAAAGTTTTTACTAATATTGGGTGCCTATCATATTAGGACTAATTTCACAATTTAAGCAAATTACCATGCTGTTTTGTAGGACTCTCAAAATAATATAAGTGAAGCATGAGAGAACAATAATTTCTATAAAACAAAACCACCACCGTGCTCTAAAAGATATAAGTGAAGCACTAGAGCAAAAACTATATAGCTCAAAAGATATAAGTGAAGCACATAGAGTATTCTAATAAATTCCGAATCATGTGTGTCTCTATCAAAAGGTGTGTACAGAAAGGATGATTGTGGTAAACTAAAAAGCAAGGACTCAAATCATACAAGACGCTCCAAGCAAAACACACATCATGTGGTGAATAAAAATATAGCCTCAAGTAAAGTTACCGATAGACAAAGACGAAAGAGGCGATGCCTTCCGGGGCATCCCCAAGCTTAGGCTTTTGGTTGTCCTTAAATTTTACCTTGGGGTGCCTTGGGCATCCCCAATCTTAGGCTCTTGCCAATCCTTGTTCCACAATCCATCAAATCTTTACCCAAAACTTGAATACTTCACAACACAAAACTTAATAGAAAATCTCGTGAGCTCCGTTAGCGAAAGAAAACAAAACACCACTTCAAGGTACTGTAATGAACTCATTATTTATTTATATTGGTGTTAAACCTACTGTATTACAACTTCTCTATGGTTTATAAACTCTTTTACTAGCCATAGATTCATCAAAATAAGCAAACAACACACGAAAAACAGAATCTGTCAAAAACAGAACAGTCTGTAGTAATCTGTATCAAACGCAAACTTCGGGAACTCAGAAAAATCTACGAAAATAGGACGACCTAGACAAGTTATTTATTGATCTACTGCAATTTGAATCAGTATTTTATCACGTTCTGGTGATTTTTAACAATTGTTTTTGTGAACAGAAAGTTTCTGGAATTTTCAGCAAGATCAAATAACTATCATCCAAGAAGATCCTATAGGTTTAACTTGGCACAAACACTAATTAAAACATAAAAAAAAATATAACCAGAGGCTAGATCAAAGATTTATTACTAAACAGATACTATGGTTTATAAACTCTTTTACTAGCCATAGATTCATCAAAATAAGCAAACAACACACGAAAAACAGAATCTGTCAAAAACAGAACAGTCTGTAGTAATCTGTATCAAACGCAAACTTCTGGAACTCAGAAAAATCTACCAAAATAGGAAGGTCTAGACAATTTGTTTTTTGATCTACTGCAATTGGAATCAGTATTTTATCATGTTCTGGTGATTTTTAACAATTGTTTTCGTGAACAGAAGGTTTCTGGAATATTCAGCAAGATCAAATAACTATCATCCAGAGGCTAGATCAAAGATTTATTACTAAACAGAAACAAAAAGCAAGAAAATTAAAATAAAATTGGGTTGCCTCAGAACAAGCGCTATCGTTTAACGCCCCTAGCTAGGCATAAAAGCAAGGACAGATCTAAGTATCATCATCTTTGGTCTTTAATTTTTTAGCGGAGTTATGCTCAAATCCGGGAGGTTCTTTACATTTCCCTTCATATTCGGAAATTTTTAGATCTAAAGAATCCAACCGCTTATTGCAAAGAGTGATCAACATATTCATGCGGTGGAGATTCCCGCTAACACTTTTAAGAGGTTCAAGAGATTTTTGTAAAATCTTCGTTAGTTCACAAATTTTCTCAAAAACTTGTGTTTCTTCCTGGGTATGATGAGGCCCCTTTTGTTGAGGTAGTGTTCCCACTATTCCCTCTATAATTTCCATGCGCAATACTGGGATCAATTTCGATAAAATTGCCTTTGGCAACTCAATCCAAGAGTTGTCTATGAGACATATTTAGTCCAACATAAAAATTGCGAAGCAAAATTCTAAAGTTCACCTATAGGGTACGGTTACAATAAGATTCCATCATTCTAAACCAAGCATCTTTTAAGTTTTCTCCTTGTCTTTGTTTGAAGTGAAGAACTTCAAACTCGGGAGACAAAGGAATAGATAACGGACTAGCCATAACAACGTAGCAGGCAAGAAAGAGGCGAACGGAAAAAGAGGGCGAATAAAACGGCAAGGGTGAAGTGGGGGAGAGGAAAACGAGAGGCAAATGGCAAATAATGTAATGCGAGGGATAAGAGTTTGTGATGGGTACTTGGTATGTCTTGACTTGTGCGTAGACTCCCCGGCAACGGCACCAGAGATCCTTCTTGCTACCTCTTGAGCACTGCGTTGGTTTTCCCTTGAAGAGGAAAGGGTGATGCTGTAAAGTAGCGTAAGTATTTCCCTCAGTTTTTGAGAACCAAGGTATCAATCCAGTAGGAGACCACGCTCAAGTCCCACGCACCTACACAAACAAATAAGAACCTTGCAACCAACGCGATAAAGGGGTTGTCAATCCCTTCACGGCCACTTGCAAAAGTGAGATCTGATAGAGATGATAAGATAATATTTTTGGTATTTTTATGATAAAGAATAAAAGTAAAGAAAGCAAAATAAATGGTGCCAGAAATAGCTTGTTGACGGGAGATTAATATGATGGAAATTAGACCCGGGGGCCAAAGGTTTCACTAGTAGCTTCTCTCAAGATAGCATAAGTATTACGGTGGGTGAACAAATTACTGTCGAGCAATTGATAGAATTGAGCATAGTTATGAGAATATCTAGGTATGATCATGTATATAGGCATCACGTCCGTGACAAGTAGACCGACTCCTGCCTGCATGTACTACTATTACTCCACACATCGACCGCTATCCAGCATGCATCTAGAGTATTAAGTTCATAAGAAGAGAGTAACACTTTAAGAAAGATGACATGATGTAGAGGGATAAACTCATGCAATATGATATAAACCCCATCTTTTTATCCTCGATGGCAACAATACAATACGTGTCGTTTCCCCTACTGTCACTGGGATCGAGCACCGCAAGATTGAACCCAAAGCCAAGCACTTCTCCCATTGCAAGAAAGATCAATCTAGTAGGCCAAACCAAACTGATAATTCGAAGAGACTTGCAAAGATAACCAATCATACATAAAAGAATTTAGAGGAGATTCAAATATTGTTCATAGATAATCTTGATCATAAACCCACAATTCACCGGATCTCGACAAACAGACCGCAAAATAAGATTACATCAAATAGATCTCCAAGAGAATCGAGGAGAACTTTGTATTGAGATCCAAAGAGAGAGAAGAAGCCATCTAGCTAATAACTATGGACCCGAAGGTCTGAGGTAAAATACTCACACATCATCGGAGAGGCTATGGTGTTGATGTAGAAGCCCTTCGTGATCGATGCCCCCTTCGACGGAGCGCCGAAAAAGGCCCCAAGACGGGATCTCACGGGTACAGAAGGTTGCGGCGGTGGAAATAGGGTTTTGGCTCCGTATCTGATGTTTTCAGGGTACGTAGGTATATATAGGAGGAAGAAGTAGGTCGGTGGAGCTACGAGGGGCCCACGAGGGTGGAGGGCGCGCCCAGGGGGGGTAGGCGCGCCCCCTGCCTCGTGGCCTCCTTGTTGATTGCTTGACGTCCACTCCAAGTCCTCTGGATCACGTTTGTTCTAAAAATCACGTTCCCGAAGGTTTCATTCCGTTTGGACTCCGTTTGATATCCCTTTCCTTCGAAACACTGAAATAGGCAAAAAACAGCAATTTCGGCTGGGCCTCCGGTTAATAGGTTAGTCACAAAAATAATATAAAAGTGTATAATAAAGCCCATTAAACATCCAAAACAGAATATATAATAGCATGGAACAATAAAAAATTATAGATACGTTGGAGACGTATCAGCGCGATAGTACCGCTCCGGCGGTTCTACCGCTCGTTGCTTTATGCAACAGGGCCTCGTCTGGTCTCTGCCGCGCGAGCAGTAGTACTGCACTGCCCAGCAGTAGTATCGCAAGCCCTTGCGGTAGTACCGCATGTCTGTTTGGTAGTACGACATGTCGCGGGCTGAATAAGTGGGTAACAGTTGGATCTTCCCCCCCCCACTATATAAAGGGGGTCTTCTTCCCCAAGTTGACCACCTCTTCCCTCCCCTAGCTCCATTGTTGCTCAAAGCTCGATTTTTGCCCGATCTCTCTCCTTAGCCAATCAAACTTGTTGATTTTCTAGGGATTGGTTGAGAAGGCCCCGATCTACACTTCCACCAAGAGAAATTTGATCCCCCCCACTAATCCCTTGCGGATCTTGTTACTCTTGGGTGCTTGAGACCCTAGATGGTTGAGGTCACCGCGGAGCCATATTCCATTGTGGTGAAGCTTTGTGGTGTCATTGGGAGCCTCCGATTAAGTTGTGGAGATTGCCCCAACCTTGTTTGTAAAGGTTCAGTCGCCACCTCCAAGGGCACCAATAGTGGAGTCACGGCATCTCGCATTGTGTGCGGGCGTGAGGAGAATACGGTGGCCCTAGTGGCTTCTTGGGGAGCATTGTGCCTCCACACCGCTCCAACAGAGTCGTACTTCCTCTCAAAGGGAAGGAACTTCGGTAACACACCCTCGTCTCCACCGGCTCCACTCTTGGTTATCTCTTACCTTTACTTGTGCAAGCTTATATTGTGGTGTATCCCTTGCTTGCTTGTGTGGTTGTTGTTTTTGCATCATATAGGTTGCTCACCTAGTTGCATATCTAGAAAACCTACTTTGATGCAAAGTTTAATGTGGTAAAGAAAAGCTAAAAATTGTTAGTTGCCTATTCACCCCCTCTAGTCAACTATATCAATCCTTTCAATTGGTATCAGAGCCTCGTCTCTTTATTAAGGACTTCGCCGTCCGAAGAGTATGGTTGACACCGTAGACGGCGGGGAGGAGCACTCCGGTGTGAATCCGTCCTCGTCTACGGCCGGTGGGGGATCCTCGGTCTCTCGTGAGGAGTTCAATGCGGCTTTGGACACATTGAAAACCTCCATGACGACCGGGGTCAAAGGCATGCTTAAGAATTTTCTTGATGGTCTTAAATTATCCACCGCACCGTTGGAAGTGGTCAATCCCGCTAACAAGGTGACCGATGCTAACTCCGACAAGCGGGAAGCTACTAGTGATAAAGTTCCTTTGACTAGTGGTAGAAGTGGAAATGGCATCTTTGCCCATGTTGAACCTCCAATTACTTATGGAGGACCGGTTCCCTCCACACATTTGAATCATGTTGGTCCTCCTCCTAAGTTTGTGAAAAATGAGGATTTTGCCTCTTGGGTCTATCGCTTTAAACATCATTTAAATCATAGTTCTACTAATCTTTGGAGAATTATTGAGCAAGGTTTCTACCCGCATGACCCAAGCAACCTCACTCCTAGAGAAGCTGTGGATCATTAATTCAACGAGTCCGCTCTCTTCATTATCCAAGATGCAATTCCACTCGAAGATATTGCGCATCTCCGACCTTTCACCGTGGCCAAGGAAGCATGGCAACATATTGTTTCCATTTACAAGGGAAGCGCAAGCATTTCAACGCTCCAACTATGAAGTGGTGCAAGATGAAGCCGATGAGTTTGCAATGAATGAAGATGAAGAACCTCGTGAGCTTTACCGGAGATTAACCACTCTCGCGGTCTCATTCCGAGATCATGGGAGCAAGGATACGGATGACAATTGGATCAAGTGCAAGTTTCTCAAGGCAATGATGCCTTACCATAAGGCCATGTCCTCCGTCATCCGTCAAAGGCCAGACTTTCACGCCTTGTCCTCAAGTGAAGTGTTGGATGAGTTTGTTGCAATGAGGATCTTGGACAAGACCGCCTACAATGCGGTGTTGCATTCGCAACGAGCAAAGAAGCCCAACCTTGCTTTGAAGTCCAAGGCTAGTGTGGAAGAAGAGGGTGAAGAGGAAGAAGAGGAGTGTTGCCCCGAAGATACCAAGTATGCTTATCATGAGCACATGGCTCTTGTTTCACGGCAATTTTGGAGCAAGAAGAACTCAAGGCCCAACTTCAACAAGAACAACTCAAGTGGCGCCAAGGTCAAGCAACGTGTGAGGACATGCTATACTTGTGGCAATGTGAGCCACTTTGTTGTGGAGTGCCCATACGAGAAGAGGGAAGACAATGGTGGCAAGCTTATCCGAAAAGACAAGGCCAAGTCTTTCTCCATCAAGATTAGGATTTGTCACTCCGTGTATCGGAGAGGTATCTCTGGGCCCTCTCGGTAATGCACATAACTATAAGCCTTGCAAGCAATGTGACTAATGTCGGATTTCGGGTTCCGGCAAAACCCTTGAGGTTTGAACACTGGGGTGCGCACGAAGATCTCTCCTCCCCCTAGCTCACGCCCTCACTGCGATCTCAAAGCTCAACGCGTCGAACTCACAGAACAAGAGACACAAGGTTTATACTGGTTCGGGCCACCATTGTGGTGTAATACCCTACTCCAGTGTGGTGTGGTGGATTTCCTCTTGGGCTGAGGATGAACAGTACAAAGGAAGAACATCCTCCTGAGGAGAGGTGTTATTGTGCTTGGTGAGTTTGGGTGGTCAAGGGTGATCTCAATGATCCTCCCCCTGCTAAGGTGGTGGCTAGTCCTATTTATAGAGGCCTTGGTCCTCTTCCCAAATATTGAGCGGGAAGGGATCCCACAACGGCCAATTTTGAAGGGAGACAACTAGTACAAGCTATCCTGACTAAAGGTGGTCTTCGCGTGCCAAAGGCTCTGGTGGTGACGCCGTCTTGGGCTCCACGGTGACCTCCGTCCTGCCGTCTTGCTGGTCTTGGTCTCGTTGCACCAATATGGAAACCTTTGCCTGATGCCTCGGGACTCCTCGCCTGCGCTTGCCTCTTTAGCACCAAAGAGGAAACGAGGACACTATACGCGCCGGCGCCCGCCTGGCCCTGGTCGTCATGGCTTGCGTCACAGGAACCTCGCGAGGTGCCCCTTGCCTTGATCTCTCCACCCCTCGCGAGCCAGCCTGGTGAGGCCGCCCCTGAGGAGGTCTTGCGTCGTCCGCCTCGCGAGGCTTGGCCCCTCGTGAGGGTCTTGAGTGTTTGTCGGTGAAGATGGGCCGTACAGTGCCGCTGGTGGAGCCACGCCGTGGGCCGCAGGTAGGCAAGTCTGGGGACCCCCATTCCCAGGACGCCGACAGTAGCCCCCGGGCCCAAGGCATGCTCGGAATTGGCTTTGAGGCGAAGCCAAAGGGCAAGTGCGGAGCGCCGCGGGCCCCAACAGCCTGCGACCTCGCTTGACGCGTGGCGATTGATTGGACGTGTGCGTCTCCGCTTCCCCACGCTGCCTCGGCAACTGCCCGACTTGACGAGTCCCTGCTGCATGCAGAGAAAAATCATCATTACCTGTGATTGTGGGGGTCGCCGGTTGGCCTTCCTCCGCTATAAATGAGGAGGGGGAGCGGAGCCCCCATCGCTCATCTCTTCCTGCTCCGCTCGTTTCTTCTCCCTTGCTTCACTGCCGGCAGCTACACCCATGGCGCCTGCGAAGAGGTTCTCGGCCGCAGAGAAGGGGAAGGCCCGCCAGGAGGGGCCTGGCTCACCGCCGCCCAAGAGGGGGCGCGGCCGTCCCCGCAAGCACACCGCGACCCCCGCCGTGGCCCCTCGCGGCCGCGGTGGCTCCTCTTCGCGCGATGGGAGTCACCCAGGTCATGGCAGCCCCGTTGATGAAGGGAGGCGCCCCATGGTCGCGCAGCCTCCCAGGCCGCGCTTCCACTCGGCGGAGGTGCTGCCAGAGTTCATCGTGTGGTCAGAGAACCCAGCCGGTACTTGGCTTCAGCTCCCGCGCTTCTTTGCCGGCGAGCTGCCAGCCACAGGTCCAGGCGGTCTCTGGCTGCAGGCGGACGGCTGCAGCAGCAAGGCTTCATGGGTCGCGGTCGAGGTCTCCATCGCAGGCAACGCAACCCTGGCCCGCGGCTGGCAGACGTTTGCCCGTGCGCGCGGCCTGGGCCGGCGGTGCTCCCTCCACTTCAAGTACGACGGCAACGCGACCCTCTATGTGAGGGTGTTCGGGGAAGATGACCGCCGCGTCGGGTGCTGCCCTGAGGACAACGACGGCGGTGAGGTGCTTAGTCTCGGTGACGGTCGCGACGAGGGTGAAGGCAGGCTTGCTCTCGGCGCCGGCCATGGCTCGTCCAGCCACGGCGACTCTTCTTCCAGCGACAGCTCCAGCAGCGGCGGCTACGACCAGCCGCCATGCCGCCGCGCCCGCTTCGAGGGTGGCAGCGGGTCGTCTCGTCGCCGCGCTCCAGTGAAGCGCGAGGAGGGGTCTGGCTAAGCTCAGGAGAGCGCCATGGGCCCATCCTCGCGAACTGCCGCGGGAGCACGTGCCACTTTTGTTTTGTTCTTCCTTTCCTTCCTGCATTAAGAGAGAGACAAGTATGGGTCCCCGCTGGGGCGTGCAACAACTATGATTTCCAAGTTGCTATGCTATGTTTATCGTTCTTGTGTCGTGTTGCAGCATCAACGTTTTATGTAGGCGCGTAGGAATAACTTAGCTTGACGCGCTTGAAATAGTCTCTGCCTTGTGAGGCGCAGTATCTAGCGAGGCCTCCTTGGCTTGGGAGGCGTCTAGGAACTGCAAAAATTCATTAGGAAACTCTTGTTCTTCCGAGCCTTGGTCGCAGGCGCAGCCGGCCACGACCCAGGGCTTCGCATCGCGGTACCCGGGGGGCACGGATTGAGAGAGGTGCACCAGCTTGCGAGCTCGAGCGAGGGTGCCTTGCGAAGAACAGGAAAAACGCTCACGAGGGCAGGGTAGCTCCTCCCGAGGCGGCACTGGCCTCGAAAGCGGAGGTGCTGCCGACGGCTTGAAGAGCCGCTCCTCGAAGATGCCAGGCTCTTGGGGTAGTTGCTTGGATGCTCTCTTGGCGATGTCGTCGGCCTCCTTGTTGGTGCCACAGGGCACATGCTGCAATTCCAGGCCCAAGAACTGCTTTTCCATTTTGCGTACCTCCGCGAGGTATGCCTCCATGTGCTCGTCCCTCGGCTCGTATACCTTGTTGGAGAAGTTGACGAGAAGCTGCGAGTCGCCCCTGATGGTGAGGCGCTTCACCCCCAGGGCCACCGCAGCCCTAAGGCCGGCTATGAGGCCTTCGTACTCCGCAATGTTGTTGGAGACCTTCTCGCCATGCTGGAAGCAGAGCTGCACGGCGTAGTAGAGCTTGTCCTGAGTAGGCGAGATGAGCACTGCTCCAGCCCCCGCGCCCTGGCGTGCGAACGCGCCATAGAAATACATAACCCAGCCGTGTGGCGCCTCACTTCCTGGCGAGAGGGATCGATCCTCGCCTGCTTCAAGCCCCGGGGCGTCCGTCCATTCTGCTACGAAGTCGGCGAGCGCGCCCCCTTGATGACCCTGCTTGTACTGAATTCCAACTGGAATGCTTGCAGCTCGATGTTCCACTCGGCGAGTCTTCCATCTGCATTGGGGCTCCTGAGTACCCTCTCCAGTAGGTAGGCCGAGATGACCTTGATTGGGTGACCTTGAAAGTGGTGCCATAGCTTATGCGAGGCTACCAAGAGCGCGAGCAAGAGCTTCTGAGGCATGGGGTACCGTGCCCTTGCATCCCACAGAACCGTGCTGATAAAATAC
The DNA here is from genome assembly GCF_018294505.1 of Triticum aestivum. Lineage (NCBI taxonomy): Eukaryota > Viridiplantae > Streptophyta > Magnoliopsida > Poales > Poaceae > Triticum > Triticum aestivum. Next base: position 492,112,790 of record NC_057814.1, on the reverse strand, counting down.
ACTGGGTGCTCGACGAGGGCGGGCGCATCGACGGGGCCTACGTCTGCCGGAGGTTGAGGCACCTCCTGAGGCGATGGAACCCCCGAAGCCTGGTTGCCCATTGAGGCCTCCGCAGGCTCAAGGGCGCCGTCTTGCTGAGCCTGGTCATCTGTTGGCACTGCTGCAGCCCTTGCGGTGCCCTCCGGGTCTTGTATCACCCTAGCTGGGGGCGTGGCTCGGCATGATGCATCCTTGGCCTGGCGCTCTTCCCGAACCGCCACCAGAGCTGCGCTGGCAAAGTAAGGAGTGGCGGCAAGGTAGAGCACTAGGGGCTCGAGAGGGCGGGGCGCCACCATCACCGGAGGGCTGGTCAGGTATCTCTTGATGTCTTGGAACGCTTGGTCGGCCTCCGGGGTCCACTCAAATGGGCCCTTCTTCTTCATCAGCTTGAAGAATGGTAGGGCGTGCTCTCCCAGCTTGGAGATGAAGCGCCCCAGCGAAGTCACGCAGCCGGCAAGCTTCTGCATCTCCTTGAGGGTTTGCGGTGGGCTCATGTCATCGATCACCTTGACCTTCTCTGGGTTGGCCTCAATCCCCCTGTGGGACATGAGGAAACCCAGCAGCTTGCCGGAAGGGACACCAAACACGCATTTCTCCGGGTTGAGCCGCAAGTCCACCTGGCGCAGGCTCGCGAAGGTCTCCTCCAGGTCCTGAATCAAAGTTCTCGCCTCCCGAGACTTCACCACAATGTCGTCGACGTAGGCTTCAGCGTTCCTCCCGAGCTGCTGACCCAGGGCGATGTGCATCAGCCGTTGGAAGGTCGCGCCCGCGTTACACAACCCGAACGACATGCAAGTGTAGCAGTATACCCCGCATGGGGTCAGGAAGGCCGTCTTCTCCACATCCTCTACTGCCATCTTGATCTGATGATAGCCTGAAAACACATCCAGGAAGCACAGCAGGTTGCACTCGGCGGTGGAGTCGACGATCTGGTCGATGCATGGAAGCGGGAACGGATCTTGGGGACAGGCTTTGTTGAGGTTGGTGAAGTCGACACACTTGCGCTCCTTCCCGCCTTTCTTTGGCACAACGACGGGGTTCGCCAACCACTTGGGGTACCGAACCTCGCGAATGACACCTGCTGCCTCCAGCTTGCGGGTTTCCTGGACGATGAAGGACTGCTTCTTCGTGGACTGTCTCCGTGCCTTCTGCTTCACAGGGCGCACATTGGGGCACACCCTTAAGTGATGCTCGATCACCCCTCTTGGGACTCCTACCAGCTGTTTGGGCTCCCAGGCGAACACTTCCTTGTTTGCACGCAAGAACTTCACCAATGCCTCCTCTTGAACCGGGTCGAGGTTGGCACCTATGGTGAAGGTGGCTCCAGAGGACCCATCTTCCTCGACCGGCACCTGCTTGGTTTCCGCCCGATCTTGAGTGAACAACTGCTTCTTCTTGGCTGACGCGGCCTCCTTAACTCCAGAGGTGGCCTCGTCGGCCGGTCGCGCCGTCGCGGCGGTCTTGAGGGCAAGCTTGAGCGCTACCAGAGCCTCCTTGGTATCTCCGACTACGGTGAGGACGTCCTTGCTCCCGGGCATCTTCATGAGGTTGTTGGCCGGATGGGTCCTACCATAAACAAGCCAGAGCCGGGTATCTGAGGATGGCATTGTATGGAAGGCCAATGCGGGCGATGTCGAAGTCGATCAGCTCAGTGCGGTAGTTGTCGCGGGTGTCGATGGTCACGGGTAGACGGATCTGCCCCAGGGGGCTGGTGGAGCCGCCGCCGACCCCGGAGAAGGGCTTGCTGGGGCGGAGCCGCTTGAGCGGTACGTGAAGAAGGCTAAAAGCTTCCACAGAGAGCACGTTGAGGCCAGCGCCGCTGTCGATGAGGGTCTTGGTGACGGCTACGCTGCAGATGGTGGGCGTGCAGAGCATCGGGAGCACGCCCGAGCCGACGGTGGTGACAGGGTGATCCCCCGAGTCGAAGGTCAGGTCGGCCTTGGGCGCCGCCACACCCGGGGGAGCCCCCTGCTGCGTGGAGGCGGTGCCGATCTGGCGAAAGAACGGCTTGGTGAGACGGTCCAAGGGCGGTGCTTGCGAGCCGCCGAGGAGGGCTACGACGGCGGGGGGCGCCGATGCCGCGAAGCAAGCAGCGAAGAGGCCACGCAGCTCCTCCCAAGATGCCACTGTGGATCCTAGGAGGTTGAGCAGCCAGGCGCGCGGTGCACCAGTGAGGGCCATGGGAAGCTAGTTGGCCATGACCTTGTTGTCGCCCCCAGCCTTAAGTACGACCTCCTCGTACATCAGCAGGAACGCCGACGGGTCCGGCGCGCCGTCGTAGCGCGGCATCATCTCTGGCTTGAACTTGGGTGGCCACTGCACCCGTCGCAAGGCGGGGGCCAAGGCTCGGAGCCCCTGGCCCCGCCACGGGCATCTGTTGTCGCAGCCGGAAGAGCAGCGCCGGCCATGGGGGCGAGGCGCGGTGGTGATGGAGCGTGGATTGACGGAAGGAAGGCTTCGGAGCACCCCTACCTGGCGCGCCAAATGTCGGATTTCAGGTTCTGGCAAAACCCTTGAGGTTCGAACACTGGGGTGCGCACGAAGATCTCTCCTCCCCCTAGCTCACGCCGTCACCGCGATCTCAAAGCTCAACGCGTCGAACTCACAGAACAAGAGACACAAGGTTTATACTGGTTCGGGCCACCGTTGTGGTGTAATACCCTACTCCAGTGTGGTGTGGTGGATTGCCTCTTGGGCTGAGGATGAACAGTACAAAGGAAGAACAGCCTCCTGAGGAGAGGTGTTCTTGTTCTTGGTGAGTTCGGGTGGTCAAGGGTGATCTCAATGATCCTCCCCCTGCTAAGGTGGTGGCTAGTCCTATTTATAGAGGCCTTGGTCCTCTTCCCAAATATTGAGCGGGAAGGGATCCCACAACGGCCAATTTCGAAGGGAGACAACTAGTACAAGCTATCCCGACTAAAGGTGGTCTTCGCCTGCCAAAGGCTCTGGTGGTGACGCCATGTTGGGCTCCACGGTGACCTCCGTCCTGCCGTCCTGCTGGTCTTGGTCTCGTTGCACCGATATGGAAACCTTTGCCTGATGCCTCAGGACTCCTCGCCTGCGCTTGCCTCTTTAGCACCAAAGAGGAAACGAGGACACTGCGCGTGCTGGCGCCCGCCTGGCCCTGGTCGTCATGGCTTGCATCACAGTAACCTCGCGAGGTGCCCCTTGCCTTGATCTCTCCGCCCCTCGCGAGCCAGCCTGGTGAGGCCGCCCCTGAGGAGGTCTTGCGTCGTCCGCCTCGCAATGGTCTTGAGTGTTTGCCGGTGAAGATGGGCCGTACAATGCCGCTAGTGGAGCCACGCCGTGGGCCGCAGGCAGGCAAGTCTGGGGACCCCCGTTCCCAGGACGTCGACAACTAATGAGTTAGTGGCGGAATGATGTATTACAGAATAAGTAAAGTGACTTGCCGGTAATGAGATTTAACTAGGTATGATGATACCGACGATCAAATCTCGGGCAAGTAACATACCGATGACAAAGGGTATGACGTATGTTGTTATGCGGTTTGGCCGATAAAGATCTTTGTAGAATATGTAGGAACCAATATGAGCATCCAGTTTCCGCTATTGGTTATTGACCGGAGATGTGTCTCGGTCATGTCTACATAGTTCTCGAACCCGTAGGGTCCGCACGCTTAACGTTCGATGACGATTTGTATTATGAGTTATGTGTTTTGGTGACCGAAGTTTGTTCAGAGTCCCGGATGAGATCACGGACATGACGAGGAGTCTCAAAATGGTCGAGAGGTAAAAATTCATATAGTGGAAGGTTGTATACAGACACCGGAATGGTTCCGAAGAGGTTCGGAGATTTATTGGAGTACCGGGAGGCTATCGGAACCCCCCGGGAAAGTTAATGGGCCTCATGGGCCATAGTGGAGAAGAGGAGGCAGGCCACGGGAGGTGGCGCGCGCCTCCCCCTTGCCCAATACGAATTGGACAAGGGGTGGGGGCGCGGCCCCCCTTTCCTTCTCCTTCTCCTCCCTTTCTCCTTTCCCCCTCTCCGTTGGAAGGAAGGGGGGGGGGCGAATCCTACTAGGAGTGGAGTCCAAGTAGGACCCCCCTTGGCGCGCCTCCTCTTGGCCGGCTGCCTCCTCCCCCTCTCCTTTATATACGGGGGCGGGGGGCACCCCAAAGGCACACCAAGAATTCTCTTAGCCGTGTGCGGTGCCCCCTCCACAGTTTACTCCTCCGGTCATAGCGTCGTAGTGCTTAGGCGAAGCCCTGCGCGGATCACATCACCATCACCGTCGCCACGCCGTCGTGCTGACGGAACTCTCCCTCGACCCTCTACTGGATCAAGAGTTCGAGGGACGTCATTGAGCTGAACGTGTGCTGAACACGGAGGTGCCGTATGTTCGGTACTTGGATCGGTTGGATCGTGAAGACGTTCGACTACATCAACCGCGTTAACCTAATGCTTCTGCTTTCTATCTACGAGGGTACGTGGACACACTCTCCCCTCTCGTTGCTATGCATCTCCTAGATAGATCTTGCGTGATCGTAGGAATTTTTTTGAAATTGCATGCTGTGTTCCCCAACAGTGGCATCCGAGCCAGGTCTATGCGTAGATGATATGCACGAGTAGAACACAAAGAGTGGTGGGCGATAATAGTCATACTGCTTACCACCAACGTCTTACTTTGATTCGGCGGTATTGTTGGATGAAGCGGCCCGGACCAACATTACATGACCACGTTCATGAGACCGGTTATACCGACGTGCTTCGCACACAGGTGGCTGGCGGGTGTCTGTTTCTTCAACTTTAGTTGAATCGAGTTTGACTACTGCCGGTCCTTGTTGAAGGTTAAAACAACACACTTGATGAAAATCGTTGTGGTTTTGATGCGTAGGTAAGAACGGTTCTTGCTAGAAGCCCGTAGCAGCCACGTAAAACTTGCAACAACAAAGTAGAGGACGTCTAACTTGTTTTTGCAGGGCATGTTGTGATGTGATATGGTCAAGACGTGATAAGATATAAATTGTTGTATGAGATGATCATGTTTTGTAAAAGTTATTGGCAACTGGCAGGAGCCTTATGGTTGTCGCTTTATTGTATGAAATATAAATTGTTGTATGAGATGTCACATATTTTGATTGCATGTGATGTTTATCCTTTATGCATCTTATTTTGCTTAGTACGGCGGTAGCATTATAAGATGATCCCTCACTAAATTTCAAGGTACAAGTGTTCTCCCTGAGTATGCAACGTTTCTACAGTTCGTCGTGCCGAGACACCATGTGATGATCGGGTGTGATAAGCTCTAGTTCACATACAACGGGTGCAAGCCAGTTTTGCACGTGCAGAATACTCGGGTTAAACTTGACGAGCCTAGCATATGCAGATATGGCCTCGGAACACTGAGAACGAAAGGTCGAACGTGAATCATATAGTAGATATGATCAACATAGTGATGTTCACCATTGAAAACTACTCCATCTCATGTGATGATCGGACATGGTTTAGTTGATATGGATCACGTGATCATTTAGATGACTAGAGGGATGTCTATCTAAGTGGGATTTCTTAAGTAATATGATTAATTGAACTTTAATTTATCATGAACTTAGTACCTGATAGTTTTTACATATCTATGTTGTTGTAGATCAATGGCCCGTGCTACCGTTCCCTTGAATTTTAATGCGTTCCTAGAGAAAGCTAAGTTGAAAGATGATGGTCGCTACTACACGGACTGGGTCCGTAACTTGAGGATTATCCTCATTGCTGCACAGAAGAATTACGTCCTGGAAGCACCGCTAGGTGCAAGACCTGCTGCAGGAGCAACTCCAGACGTTATGAACGTGTGCAGAGCAAAGCTGATGACTACTCGATAGTTCAGTGTGCAATGCTTTACGGCTTAGAATCGGGACTTCAAAGACGTTTTGAACGTCATGGAGCATATGAGATGTTCCAGGAGTTGAAGTTAATATTTCAAGCAAATGCCCGAGTTGAGAGATATGAAGTCTCCAACAAGTTCTATAGCTGCAAGATGGAGGAGAATAGTTGTGTCAGTGAACATATACTCAAAATGTCTGGGTATCATAACCACTTGACTTAGCTGGGAGTTAATCTTCCTGATGATAGTGTCATTGACAGAGTTCTTCAATCACTGCCACCAAGCTATGAAGGCTTCGTGGTGAACTATAATATGCAAGGGATGGAGAAGACTATTCCCGAGCTCTTCGCGATGCTAAAGGCTGCGGAGGTAGAAATCAAGAAGGAGCATCAAGTGTTGATGGTTAACAAGACCACCAATTTCAAGAAAAAGGGAAAAGGGAAGAAGGGGAACTTCAAAAAGAATAGCAAGCAAGTTGCTGCTCAAGGGAAGAAGCCCAAGTCAGGACCTAAGCCTGAAACTAAGTGCTTCTACTGCAAAGGGACTGGTCACTGGAAGCGGAACTGCCCCAAGTATTTGGCGGATAAGAAGGATGGCAAAGTGAAAGGTATATTTGATATACATGTTATTGATGTGTACCTTACTAATGCTCGTAGTAGCGCCTGGATATTTGATACTGGTTCTGTTGCTCATATTTGCAACTCGAAATAGGGGCTACAGATTAAATGAAGATTGGCTAAGGACGAGGTGACGATGCGCGTGGGAAATGGTTCCAAAGTCGATGTGATCGCCGTCGGCACTCTACCTCTACATCTACCTTCGGGATTAGTTTTAGACCTGAATAATTGTTATTTGGTGCCAGCGTTGAGCATGAACATTATATCTGGATCTTGTTTGATGCGAGATGGTTATTCATTTAAATCAGAGAATAATGGTTGTTCTATTTATATGAGTAATATCTTTTATGGTCATGCACCCTTGATGAGTGGTCTATTTTTATTGAATCTCGATTGTAGTGATACACATATTCATAATATTGAAGCCAAAAGATGCAAAGTTAATAATGATAGTGCAACTTATTTGTGGCACTACCGTTTAGGTCATATTGGTGTAAAGCGCATGAAGAAACTCCATGCCGATGGGCTTTTGGAATCACTTGATGCTTGCGAACCATGCCTCATGGGCAAGATGACTAAGACTCCGTTCTCCGGAACAATGGAGTGAGCAACTGACTTATTGGAAATAATACATACTCACTACTGCAGGTTGCTGCTAACGCGACACTACGATCAGAGACCCTTCGACAAAACTGTGTACGATGCCATAATCGCAAACGATGGTGTAAAATAACCGTAAAAAAGGTGCAAAACGTTTGTGATGGAGGATGCATCAAACACGGTTCAGATTTTAGTTGCGTGTGCGATGCAGGGCATACGGTTCAGCTCAATTAACTGTTTGCGATGAGGAGGAACAAAAGAAACGGGCAGACAGATGAAGGTGTGTGCGATGTACAACATACGGTTCACTTGGATGAACTGTTTGTGAATAGGCAACACAAAAGAAATGGTCGGCCCAATCAAGGTGTGTGCGATGTACAACATACGGTTCACTCGGATGAACTGCTTGTGATTAGGCAAGAGAACAGAAACGGTTCAATATAACAAGATGTGTGTGATACACGGCAAACAGGTCTGTAATCAGAAATGTGTGCGAAGACCAATAATAACACAGACGATTGCTTCTAATAAGACGTATGTGATATGCTCTGTCTACACAACATCTATTGGCCATTGTGGGACGGGCGGTCATCCGGATACGCCATAAGGATGCGAAGAGGCATTCCTATCAGCAAGGACTAGCTGTTCCACCAGTAGCTCATGTAAAAAAACTATCAAGTTAAGCGTGCTCAGGCTGGAGCAGCCATCAGATGGGTGACTGGATGGGAAGTTGTGTTGATGTTAAATTAACTGATAGGATGGGTCATTTCAGTCAAATGACCGAAATGACCCATTCCCTTAGCTAATTTAACCTTGAGGTCCTTGTTTTTTATTTTTTAACACATGTTAAAGAAGGTCTGCCGCATTACTTTTTGACAACGTGCGATACGTGGCGTACAGTTGATCCATTCGACTTGTTTGTGATGGAATAGGCCGTGTGTGTTTTGGGCAAACACTTGCTAGTATTCAACCATTTGGGATTGATGAATTCATCACCGACGGGTTCGTTAGTGTGGTCCGTGTTCATCTGATCATCATCTACTTCTTATGCTAGCTTGATGTTCCTTCTATGCTATGTTTCCATTAATTGATGGCATTTTATGAACACGCCACCGTTTCCCGCCATTTCGTCACCTGTTTCCCGCCACCCTGCTATATTGCGCATAGGCGGCGCGCAACGCACGGAGTCGACAAGTGCAGCCTGTAGCACATCCACCTTTTCCAAGCATGCCAATCCACCAAAGCGCTGCCTCTGCCATCAACCTCGCCGACGAGGAAAACGAGCAGGCGCCATGGCCCGTCGAGGCCGAAGCGCTCCCCGGCAACACGATGGATGACGCCGTGATGCGCGTCATCGCCAGGATTGAGCAGACCTTTGGCGCATGGCGCTTGAGCACCACGGATCAAGATAGGCATGTCAGCGCCGACAGGCTGCAGCTCGTCGCACAACATGATCGATGGCGTGCCGCAGAGCAAGCTAGGCACGTCCACGCCGATAGGTTGCGGCTCGCTGCACGGTGAGACTGTTGGAGCACCGCAAAGCGAGAGGCGCGGTACGCCGCATAGCAAGAGCGGATCCATCGGCGCTTGCCTGCTGTCGACACGGCATCGTAGCTGGGTACACGTCCCGTCAATACCCCCAATCCTTGCCAGGAGTGGGCAGAGGCCCTCAGCGCCATACATGCACCAGAGGCCGACCGCGCCGTACTTGCACCAGATGACCGCCGCACCATTTGCATGGGTGCCGCCGTTCACCTTGTCCATGGACTGCTGGATGCCAATGCGCTGGTCCGTAGGCTCGATCGCCTCCTTGGCCCAGGTGTCCACCTGGGCGCAGTAGAGGAACATGGCCGTCACATCCTCAAGCTGGTGATCTCCGATGAAATAGCCAACTTGGAGCTCGAGATCGCGCTCCAGATGTACCGCGAGCGTGTCGACCGCTTGGATGAACGCCTGCACGAGTTCAGGCAGAGCCAAGAGCTACCCTACGCAAGGGCTGCTGGTCATGGTCTCATGGACGCGTTTTATTTTGAAAAATCGTTTCGACGTGGATAGCTATGTATTCACAGCAATCATAGTATTGCTCTGTTTATTGCTCTGTTTCAATGTGTGTACTCTGTTTTCCATTCTTATATGTTCTGTTTCAATGTGTGTATATACGCTTTCCATTCTGTATATGTGGACGATAACAACTAGATTCAAATTAGTATACAAAAACAGATAGAAAATGGAATTCATAATATATATATTAATTGTTCATTAGTTCATCACAGAATATATATATGTAATATCATCACATATACATGATGATACTTAACTACTAGGTACAATGCATAAAATTGAAAACGAACAATACTAAAACTAATAATCCCTCCTGGGGCCAGTATTCCGGCAACCCCTCGCCAGCAGCTCCCTGGTGCGCGGCGTCTTCCCAGTGTGGAGGCAGTACTCCGACTCCTCCGCCTCGCAGCACTTGACGTACCGATCTGCTTCTTGCTGGCGGACGCGCGCGGCCGATCTTGCCATTTTGTTGGGCGCCCACCGGAGCTCCTCGTCGGTGGCACGCTGAAGCTTATCGGCCCACCTCCATGCAGCGACGAGGCGCCCAACGCCTATGACCTTCCTCGCGAAGTACCCGTCTTCGTACACCTCCTCGGCACGATGACCCGCCCGCCCCCAAAGCTCCGCCGCCTCCTTTTTCCAGGCGGCATCACGGGCTTCACAGGCCGCCTGGTACCTCGCTTCCTCCTCCGCCATCTCCTTCTTGAACGCAACTTGCCTGGCTTTCTCAGCCGGCGGCAGCGACTTCCACAGACAAAGATTGTACTGGCCCCAAAACCAATCCAAAGTTGGGGGGTCGGACGCAACCTCGTCAGGCGGCGCGTAGGGGTCCTCGTCGCTGCTAATCGAGTAAGCGTCCTTCGGGGGACGGCGACTCCTCGTCGGCGCGTGGGCAGACCGGCGGCGCCATGGCAGAGATTTGAGAGAGAGAGAGAGGGCGAGCGAGGGGAGGATGTAGATGAGAATGCAGGCGGGACGACGTGAGCAAGGTAGTAGTTATTGGCGGCCAGAATCTAGATCGACGGGGACAGTACACACGCCGGTCGCCAGAATTTACGAGTACTGTAGTTTGAATTACACACGATTCCCGCAGGAAAATCCATGTGTGAACATAATAGTTGACGGTTTCCAATACAGAACCGTGTCTGATTAATGATCCCCGCCAATCACCTACCAAACCTCGAGCCGCGAGATAGAGTGCCAATCGTGTGGGGCCGGTTGTCTTGCCAGATCTTTACATTTTCTTTTTTGAACACCAGATATTTACATCGTTTGATGATTTTTTAACTCGCACACAAGTACACAAAAATATGATTTTTCAAACCGTTTTGGTTAGGCGTTGCATGTAGATGTAGTTTAAATTTGAATTACGGTCATTAAATGGTTAGAAAATCACTTAAATGTCTTTAAAAGGTCAAATGACCACTGGAATTTTCCAAATTTTCACATGACAGTTGTATTAGTGCACGTTAAACGTAGGAAAAAATTTGAAGGACGTAAGAGGAAGCTATCTCCCGTCCGTCATCAAACATGCATTGTTCCCTCTCGGAACCACGAACCTTCTAGTGAGTTGCTCCGGTTTGTGAGGGGTGTGTGTCCAAACTTTCGTCAAACAGGCCAATTTTTTACCACATCATCTTGGTGGCATGGCATTAAATCAAGCAAGGTTTCATGTTTTTTTGATCATTTTTTAATTTTTGGAATTAAAATGCCATGGCATGCACTCCATGCATGTGCCCATGCCTTGAGACGAATATGTTTGAAAATTCCTTCTGATTTACTGCACATGGAATTAACTCGCACACAAGTACACAAAAATATGATTTTTCAAACCGTTATGGTTAGGCGTTGCATGTAGATGTAGTTCAAATTTGAATTACAATCATTAAATGGTTAGAAAAGAAAACAGTTAACCAAGGCCGTGTGTGATAGTTACACCTTTCACACATGAGCCTACACATAAAACTGTGTGGGATATACGTCGGAACGGAAACATTTTCCCTGGATAAACGTATTCCTTGGATTGACTGTGTGTGATATACATACGAACGGAAATGTTTTTCTGGGATTCACCGTGTGGGATGTACATACCTACGGAAATGTTTTTCTTGGATTACCGTGTGGGATGTACATACCTATGGAAATGATTGGGTTTCGATGCCTCGCCCGATTGCACACGGCCCCAGCCTGGGTCCCAGCATGGCCTATCCCTGATGATTTCTGGGTCGTGTGGGAAGGACCCCCCTATCGCCCACACTCACTTGGCGACGGTTCCAAATGCCGTCGCGGAAAGGGGTTAAAAACCATTTGTTTAGGACCAACGCGTACCAGTGACTGATGTATGCGGTCCGATGAGTGTTGAGGCTCGTGGCGGGTATCGTTATTTTCTGACCTTCACAGATGATTTGAACAGATATGGGTATATCTACTTAATGAAACATAAGTCTGAAACATTTGAAAAGTTCAAAGAATTTCAGAGTGAAGTGGAAAATCATCGTAACAAGAAAATAAAGTTTCTACGATCTGATCGTGGAGGTGAATATTTGAGTTATGAGTTTGGTCTTCATTTGAAACAATGTGGAATAGTTTCGCAACTCACGCCACCTGGAACACCACAGCGTAATGGTGTGTCCGAACGTCATAACCGTACTTTATTAGATATGGTACGATCTATGATGTCTCTTACCGATTTACCGCTATTGTTTTGGGGTTATGCTTTAGAGACGGCTGCATTCACGTTAAATAGGGCACCATCTAAATCCGTTGAGACGACACCATATGAACTGTAGTTTGGCAAGAAACCTAAGCTGTTGTTTCTTAAAGTTTGGGGCTGCGATGCTTATGTGAAAAATCTTCAACCTGATAAGCTCAAACCCAAATTGGAGAAATGTGTCTTCATAGGATACCCAAAGGAAACTATTGGGTACACCTTCTATCACAGATCCGAAGGCAAGATATTCGTTGCTAAGAATGGATCCTTTCTATAGAAGGAGTTTTCGCTCAAAAGAAGTGAGTGGGAGGAAAGTAGAACTTGATGAGGTAATTGTACCGCCTCCCACTCCCTCCCGTGACACCTCTCCTTCCCGCTTGCGCTTGGCTAAGCCCTGCCGGGATCCCCGCTACTTCCACCACCACGCCGTCGTGCTGTTGGATCTCCATCAACCTCTCCTTCCCCCTTGCTGGATCAAGAAGGAGGAGACGTCGCTGCTCCGTACGTGTGTTGAACGCGGAGGTGCCGTCCGTTCGGCGCTCGGTCATCGGTGATTTGGATCACGACGAGTACGACTCCATCAACCCTGTTCACTTGAACGCTTCCGCTCGCGATCTACAAGGGTATGTAGATGCACTCCTTCCTTCTCGTTGCTAGTAAACTCCATAGATGGATCTTGATGATGCGTAGAAAATTTTAAAATTCTGCAACGATCCCCAACAGTGGCATCATGAGCCAGGCCTATGTGTAGTTTCTATGCACGAGTAGAACACAAACTTGTTGTGGGCGTAGATGTTGTCAATTTTCTTGCCACTACTAGTCTTATCTTGTTTCGGCGGCATCGTGGGATGAAGCGGCCTGGACCGACCTTACACGTACGCTTACGTGAGACAGGTTCCACCGACTGACATGCACTAGTTGCATAAGGTGGCTAGCGGGTGTCTGTCTCTCCCACTTTAGTGGGATCGGATTCGATGAAAAGGGTCCTTATGAAGGGTAAATAGAAATTGGCATATCACGTTGTGGTTTTACGTAGGTAAGAAACATTCTTGCTAGAAACCTATAGAAGCCACGTAAAAACATGCAACAACAATTAGAGGACGTCTAACTTGTTTTTGCAGCATATGCCTTGTGATGTGATATGGCCAAAAGGATGTGATGAATGAAATATATGTGATGTATGAGATTGATCATGTTCTTGTAATAGGAATCACGACTTGCATGTCGATGAGTATGACAACCGGCAGGAGCCATAGGAGTTGTCTTTATTTTTTGTATGACCTGCGTGTCATTGAATAACGCCATGTAAATTACTTTACTTTATTGCTAAACACGTTAGCCATGGAAGTAGAAGTAATCGTTGGCGTGACAACTTCATGAAGACACGATGATGGAGATCATGGTGTCATGCCGGTGACGAAGATGATCATGGCGCCCCGAAGATGGAGATCAAAGGAGCAAAATGATATTGGCCATATCATGTCACTATTTGATTGCATGTGATGTTTATCATGTTTTACATCTTATTTGCTTAGAACGACGGTAGTAAGTAAGATGATCCCTTATAATAATTTCAAGAAAGTGTTCCCCCTAACTGTGCACCGTTGCGAAGGTTCGTTGTTTCGAAGCACCACGTGATGATCGGGTGTGATAGATTCTAACGTTCGCATACAACGGGTGTTGACAAGCCTAGCATGTACAGACATGGCCTCGGAACACACGCAATACACTTAGGTTGACTTGACGAGCCTAGCATGTACAGACATGGCCTTGGAACACGGAAGACCGAAAGGTCGAGCATGAGTCGTATAGAAGATACGATCGACATGAAGATGTTCACCGATGTTGACTAGTCCGTCTCACGTGATGATCAGACACGGCCTAGTTAACTCGGATCATGTTTCACTTAGATGACTAGAGGGATGTCTATCTGAGTGGGAGTTCATTGAATAATTTGATTAGATGAACTTAATTATCATGAACTTAGTCTAAAATCTTTACAATATGTCTTGTAGATCAAATGGCCCACGTTGCCCTCAACTTCAACGCGTTCCTAGAGAAAACCAAGATGAAAGATGATGGCAGCAACTATACGGACTGGGTCCGGAACCTGAGGATCATCCTCATAGCTGCCAAGAAAGATTATGTCCTAGAAGCACCGCTAGGTGAAGCACCCATCCCAGAGAACCAAGACGTTATGAACGCTTGGCAGTCACGTGCTGATGATTACTCCCTCGTTCAGTGCGGCATGCTTTACAGCTTAGAACCGGGGCTCCAAAATCGTTTTGAGAAACACGGAGCATATGAGATGTTCGAAGAGCTGAAAATGGTTTTCCAAGCTCATGCCCGAGTCGAGAGATATGAAGTCTCCGACAAGTTCTTCAGTTGTAAAATGGAGGAAAATAGTTCTGTCAGTGAGCACATACTCAAAATGTCTGGGTTACACAACCGCTTGTCTCAGCTGGGAGTTAATCTCCCGGATGACGCGGTCATTGACAGAATCCTTTAGTCGCTTCCACCGAGCTACAAGAGCTTTGTGATGAACTTCAATATGCAGGGGATGGAAAAGACCATTCCTGAGGTATATTCAATGCTGAAATCAGCAGAGGTGGAGATCAAAAAGGAACATCAAGTGTTGATGGTGAATAAAACCACTAAGTTCAAGAAAGGCAAGGGTAAGAAGAACTTCAAGAAAGACGGCAAGGGAGTTGCCGCGCCCGGTAAGCCAGTTGCCGGGAAGAAGCCAAGGAATGGACCCAAGCCTGAGACCGAGTGCTTTTATTGCAAGGGAAGTGGTCACTGGAAGCGGAACTGCCCCAAATACTTAGCAGACAAGAAGGTCGGCAACACCAAAGGTATATGTGATATACATATAATTGATGTGTACCTTACCAGTACTCGTAGTAGCTCCTGGGTATTTGATACCGGTGCGGTTGCTCATATTTGTAACTCAAAACAGGAGCTGCGGAATAAACGGAGACTGGCGAAGGACGAGGTGACGATGCGCGTCGGGAATGGTTCCAAGGTCGATGTGATCGCCGTGGGCACGCTACCTCTACATTTACCTACGGGATTAGTTTTAAACCTCAATAATTGTTATTTAGTGCCAGCTTTGAGCATGAACATTGTATCAGGATCTCGTTTAATGCGAGATGGCTACTCATTTAAATCCGAGAATAATGGTTGTTCTATTTATATGAGAGATATGTTTTATGGTCATGCCCCGCTGGTCAATGGTTTATTCTTAATGAATCTCGAACGTGATGTTACACATATTCATAGTGTGAATACCAAAAGATGTAAAGTTGATAAGGATAGTCCCACATACTTGTGGCACTGCCGCCTTGGTCACATTGGTGTCAAGCGCATGAAGAAGCTCCATGCAGATGGACTTTTGGAGTCTCTTGATTACGAATCATTTGACACGTGCGAACCATGCCTCATGGGTAAGATGACCAAGACTCCGTTCTCCGGAACAATGGAGCGAGCAACCAACTTATTGAAAATCATACATACCGATGTGTGCGGTCCAATGAGTGTTGAGGCTCGCGGTGGCTATCATTATGTTCTCACTCTCACTGATGACTTAAGTAGATATGGGCATGTCTACCTAGTGAAACACAAGTCTGAGACCTTTGAAAAGTTCAAGGAATTTCAGAGTGAGGTTGAGAATCAACGTGACAGGAAAATAAAGTTCTTACGATCAGATCGTGGAGGGGAATATTTGAGTCACGAATTTGGCACACACTTAAGGAAATGTGGAATAGTTTCACAACTCACGCCGCCTGGAACACCTCAGCGAAATGGTGTGTCCGAACATCGTAATCGCACTCTATTAGATATGGTGCGATCTATGATGTCTCTTACCGATCTACCGCTCTCATTTTGGGGCTATGCTTTAGAGACTGCCGCATTCACTTTAAATAGGGCTCCGTCGAAATCCGTTGAGACGACACCGTATGAATTATGGTTTGGGAAGAAACCTAAGCTGTCGTTTCTAAAAGTTTGGGGATGCGATGCTTATGTCAAGAAACTTCAACCTGAAAAGCTCGAACCCAAGTCGGAAAAATGCGTCTTCATAGGATACCCTAAGGAAACCATTGGGTATTCCTTCTACCTCAGATCCGAAGGCAAGATCTTTGTTGCCAAGAACGGGTCCTTTCTGGAGAAAGAGTTTCTCTCGAAGGAAGTAAGTGGGAGGAAAGTGGAACTTGATGAGGTGGTAGTCACCCCTTCCGAACCGGAAAGTAGCGCAGCGCGGGAAGATGTTCCTGTGGTGCCTACACCGACTGGGGAGGAAGTTAATGATGATGATCATGAAGCTTTGGATCAAGTTACTGCTGAACTTCGTAGGTCCACAAGGACACGTTCCGCACCAGAGTGGTACGGCAACCCTGTCCTGGAAATCATGTTGTTAGACAACGGTGAACCTTCGAACTATGAAGAAGCAATGGCGGGCCCAGATTCTGACAAATGGCTAGAAGCTATGAAATCCGAGATAGGATCCATGTATGAAAACAAAGTATGGACTTTGACTGACTTGCCTGATGATCGGCGAGCGATAGAAAACAAATGGATCTTTAAGAAGAAGACAGACGCGGATGGTAATGTGACCATCTATAAGGCTCGACTTGTCGCTAAGGGTTATCGACAAGTTCAAGGGGTTGACTACGATGAGACTTTCTCACCCGTAGCGAAGCTGAAGTCCGTCCGAATCATGTTAGCAATTGCCGCATTCTATGATTATGAGATATGGCAAATGGACGTCAAAACGACATTCCTTAACGGCTTTCTTAAGGAAGAATTGTATATGATGCAGCCGGAAGGTTTTGTCGATCCTAAGAATGATAACAAGGTATGCAAGCTCCAGCGCTCCATCTATGGGCTGGTGCAAGCATCTCGGAGTTGGAACATTCGATTTGATGAGATGATCATAGCGTTTGGGTTTACACAGACTTATGGAGAAGCCCGTGTTTACAAGAAAGTGAGTGGGAGCTCTGTAGCATTTCTCATATTATATGTGGATGACATACTATTGATGGGAAATGATATAGAATTCTTGGAAAGTATAAAGGCCTATTTGAATAAATGTTTTTCAATGAAGGACCTTGGAGAAGCTGTTTATATATTAGGCATCAAGATCTATAGAGATAGATCAAGATGCCTCATTGGTCTTTCACAAAGTACGTACCTTGACAAGATATTGAAGAAGTTCAATATGGATCAGGCAAGAAGGGGTTCTTGCCTGTATTGCAAGGTGTGCAATTGAGCATGGCTCAATGCCCGACCACGGCAGAAGATAGAGAAAAGATGAGTGTCATCCCCTATGCCTCGGCCATAGGGTCTATTATGTATGCCATGCTGTGTACCAGACCTGATGTAAACCTTGCCGTAAGTTTGGTAGGAAGATACCAAAGTAATCCCGGCATGGAACACTGGACAGCAGTCAAGAATATCCTGAAGTACCTGAAAAGGACTAAGGATATGTTTCTCGTATATGGAGGTGACGAAGAGCTCGTCGTAAAGGGTTACGTCGACGCTAGCTTCGACACAGATCTGTATGACTCGAAGTCACAAACCGGATACGTGTATGTTTTGAATGGAGGGGCAGTAAGCTGGTGCAGTTGCAAGCAAAGCGTCATGGCAGGATCTACTTGTGAAGCGGAGTACATGGCGGCCTCAGAGGCAGCACAGGAAGCAATATGGATAAAGGAGTTCATTACCGACCTAGGGGTGATTCCCAATGCGTCGGGCCCGATGACTCTCTTCTGTGACAACACTGGAGCTATTGCCCTTGCCAAGGAGCCCAGGTTTCACAGGAAGACCAGGCATATCAAGCGTCGCTTCAACTCCATTCGTGAAAATATTCAAAATGGAGTCATAGATATTTGTAAAGTACATACGGACCTGAATGTAGCAGATCCGTTGACTAAACCTCTCCCTAGAGCAAAACATGATCAACACCAGAACTCTATGGGTGTTCGATTCATCACAATGTAACTAGATTATTGACTCTAGTGCAAGTGGGAGACTGTTGGAAATATGCCCTAGAGGCAATAATAAAATGGTTATTATTATATTTCCTTGTTCATGATAATTGTCTATTATTCATGCTATAATTGTGTTATCCGGAAATCGTAATACATGTGTGAATACATAGACCACAACGTGTCCCTAGTAAGCCTCTAGTTGACTAGCTCGTTGATCAACAAATAGTCATGGTTTCCTGACTATGGACATTGGATGTCATTGATAACGGGATCACATCATTAGGAGAATGATGTGATGGACAAGACCCAATCCTAAGCATAGCACAAAGATCGTGTAGTTCGTTTGCTAGAGCTTTTCCAATTGTCAAGTATCATTTCCTTAGACCATGAGATTGTGCAACTCCCGGATACCGTAGGAGTGCTTTGGGTGTGCCAAACGTCACAACGTAACTGGGTGGCTATAAAGGTGCACTACGGGTATCTCCGAAAGTGTCTGTTGGGTTGGCACGAATCGAGACTGGGATTTGTCACTCCATTTGACGGAGAGGTATCTCTGGGCCCACTCGGTAATGCATCATCATAATGAGCTCAATGTGACCAAGTGTTTGGTCACGGGATCATGCATTACGGTACGAGTAAAGTGACTTGCCGGTAACGAGATTGAACGAGGTATTGGGATACCGACGATCGAATCTCGGGCAAGTAACGTACCGATTGACAAAGGGAATTGTATACGGGATTGATTGAATCCTCGACATCGTGGTTCATCCGATGAGATCATCATGGAACATGTGGGTGCCAACATGGGTATCCAGATCCCGCTGTTGGTTATTGATCGGAGAGTCGTCTCGGTCATGTCTGCATGTCTCCCGAACCCGTAGGGTCTACACACTTAAGGTTCGGTGACGCTAGGGTTGTAGATATATTAGTATGCGGAAACCCAAAAGTGGTTCGGAGTCCCGGATGAGATCCCGGACGTCACGAGGAGTTTCGGAATGGTCCGGAGGTGAAGAATTATATATAGGAAGTCCAGTTTCGGCCACCGGGAAAGTTTCGGGGGTTATCGGTATTGTACCGGGACCACCGGAAGGGTCCCGGGGGTCCACCGGGTGGGGCCACCTATCCCGGAGGGCCCCATGGGATGAAGTGGGAGGGGAACCAGCCCCTGGTGGGCTGGTGCGCCCCCCATGGGCCTCCCCCTGCGCCTAGGGTTGGAAACCCTGGGGGTGGGGGGCGCCCCACCTGGCTTGGGGGGCAAGTTTCCCCCCTTGGCCGCCGCCCCCCATGTAGATGGTATCCCAGGGCCGGCGCCCCCTAGGGGGCCTATAAATAGTGGGGGGGGGAGGGAGGGCAGCAGTACCACAGCTCCTGGCGCCTCCCTCTCCCTCCCGTGACACCTCTCCTTCCCGCTTGCGCTTGGCGAAGCCCTGCCGGGATCCCCGCTACTTCCACCACCATGCCGTCGTGCTGCTGGATCTCCATCAACCTCTTCTCCCCCTTGCTGGATCAAGAAGGAGGAGACGTCGCTGCTCCGTACGTGTGTTGAACGCGGAGGTGCCATCCGTTCGGCGCTCGGTCATCGGTGATTTGGATCACGACGAGTACGACTCCATCAACCCCATTCACTTGAACGCTTCCGCTCGCGATCTACAGGGGTATGTAGATGCACTCCTTCCTTCTCGTTGCTAGTAAACTCCATAGATGGATCTTGGTGATGCGTAGAAAATTTTAAAATTCTGCAACGATCCCCAACAATTGCCGCATTTTATGATTATGAAATTTGGCAAATGGATGTCAAAACTGCATTCCTTAATGGATATCTAAAGAAGAGTTGTATATGATGCAACTAGAAGGTTTTGTCAATCCTAAAGGTGCTAACAAAGTGTGCAAGCTCCAGCGATCCATTTATGGACTAGTACAAGCCTCTCGGAGTTGGAATAGATGCTTTGATAGTGTGAACAAAGCATATGGTTTTATACAGACTTTTGGAGAAGCCTGTATTTATAAGAAAGTGAGTGGGAGCTCTGTAGCATTTCTAATATTATATGTGGATGACATATTGTTGATTGGAAATAATACAGAATTTCTGGATAGCATAAAAGGATACTTGAATAAGAATTTTTCAATGAAAGACCTTGGTGAAGCTGCTTATATATTAGGCATCAAGATCTATAGAGATAGATCAAGACGCTTAATTGGACTTTCACAAAGCACATACCTTGATAAAGTTTTGAAGAAGTTCAAAATGGATCAGTCAAAGAAAGGGTTCTTGCCTGTGTTACAAGGTGTGAAGTTGAGTCGGACTCAATGCCCGACCACTGTAGAAGATAGAGAGAAAATGAAGGTCATTCCCTATGCCTCAGTCATAGGTTCTATCATGTATGCAATGCTGTGTACCAGACCTGATGTGTGCCTTGCTATAAGTTTAGCAGGGAGGTACCAAAGTAATCTAGGAGTGGATCACTGGACAGTGGTCAAGAACATTCTGAAATACCTGAAAAGGACTAAGGATATGTTTCTTGTTTATGGAGGTGACAAAGAGCTTGTCGTAAATGGTTACGTCGATGCAGGCTTTGACACTGATTCGGACGACTCTAAGTCACAAACTGGATACGTATTTATATTGAATGGTGGAGCTGTCAGTTGGTGCAGTTTCAAGCAGAGCGTCGTGGCGGGATCTACGTGTGAAGCGGACCGAAATGATTCTGCATCATCATAGGCATCACGTCCGTGTCAAGTAGACCGAAATGATTCTACATCTACTACTATTACTCCACACATCGACCGCTATCTAGCATGCATCTAGAGTATTAAGTTCATAAGAACAGAGTAACGCATTAAGCAAGATGACATGATGTAGAGGGATAAACTCAAGCAATATGATATAAACCCCATCTTTGTATCCTCGATGGCAACAATACAATACGTGCCTTGCTGCCCCTGCTGTCACTGGGAAAGGACACCGCAAGATTGAACCCAAAGCTAAGCACTTCTCCCATTGCAAGAAAGATCAATCTAATAGGCCAAACCAAACTGATAATTTGAAGAGACTTGCAAAGATATCAAATCATGCATATAAGAATTCGGAGAAGAATCAATTATTGTTCATAGATAATCTTGATCATAAACCCACAATTCATCGGATCTCGACAAACACACCGCAAAAAGTATTACATCGAATAGATCTCCAAGAGAATCAAGGAGAACTTTGTATAAAGATCCAAAGAGAGAGAAGAATCCATGTAGCTAATAACTATCGACCCGAAGGTCTGTGGTAAACTACCCACACATCATCGAAGAGGTCATGGTGTTGATGTAGAATCCCTCCATGATCGATTCCCCCTCTGGCGGAGTGCCAGAAAAGGCCCCAAGATGGGATCTCACGGGTACAGAAGGTTGCGGCGGTGGAAAAAGTGTTTCGTGGCTCTCCTGGATGTTTTCAGGTTATAAGAGTATATATAGGCGAAAGAAGTAGGTCGGTGGAGCTACGAGGGGCCCACGAGGGTGGGGGGCGCGCCTACCCCCTGGGTGCGCCTCCCTGCCTCGTGGCTGCCTCGTTGCTTCCTTGACGTCCACTCCAAGTCTCCCGGATTGCGTTTGTTCCAAAAACGATCCTCGCGAAGGTTTCATTCCGTTTGGATTCCGTGTGATATTCCTTTTCTGCGAAACACTGAAATAGGCAAAAAAAACAGCAATTTGCACCTGGCCTTCAGTTAATAGGTTAGTCCCAAAAATAATATAAAAGTGCATAATAAAGCCCATTAAACATCCAAAACAGATAATATAATAGCATGGAACAATAAAAAATTATAGATACGTTGGAGACGTATCAAGCATCCCCAAGCTTAATTCCTGCTCGTCCTCGAGTAGGTAAATGATAAAATAGATTTTTTGATGTGGACCTAACATAATTTTCAATGTAATTTTCTTTATTGTGGCATGAATGTTTAGATCCGAAAGATTCAAGAAAAAGTTTAATATTGACATAAAAATAATAATACTTCAAGCATACTAACTAAGCAATTATGTCTTCTCAAAATAACATGGCCAAAGAAAGCTCATCCCTACAAAATCATATAGTTTGGCCATGCTTCATTTTCGTCACACAAAAATGCTCTCATCATGCACAACCCCGATGATAAGCCAAGCAATTGTTTCATACTTTAGTATTTCTCAAACTTTTTCAACTTTCACGCAATACATGAGCGTGAGCCATGGACATAGCACTATGGGTGGAATAGAATATAATGATGGGGGTTGTGTGGAGAAGACAAAAAAAGAGAAAGTCTCACATTTACGCGGCTAATCAACGGGCTAGGGAGATGCCCATCAATTGATGTCAATGCAAGGAGTAGGGATTGCCATGCAACGGATGCACTAGAGCTATAAATGTATGAAAGCTCAATAAAAGAAACTAAGTGGATGTGCATCCAACTTGCTTGCTCACGAAGACCTAGGGCATTTGAGGAAGCCGTTTGTTGGAATATACAAGCCAAGTTCTATAATGAAAAATTCCCACTAGTATATGAAAGTGACAAAATAAGAGACTCTCTATCATAAAGATCATGGTGCTACTTTGAAGCACAAGTGTGGAAAAAAAGGATAGTAGCATTGTCCCATCTTTTTTTTCTCTTTTTGTTATTTGGCCTTTCTCCCCTTTTTTCATGAGACAATGCTCTATTAATGATGATCATCACACTTCTATTTATTTACAACTCAATGATTACAACTAGATACTAGAACAAAATATGACTCTATATGAATGCCTTCGGCAGTGTACCGGGATGGGCAATGAAACAAGAGTGACATGTATGAAAAATTATGCATGGTGGCCTTGCCACAAATACGATGTCAACTACATGATCATGCAAGGCAATATGACAATGATGAAGCGTGTCATAATAAATGAAACGGTGGAAAGTTGCATGGCAATATATCTCGGAATGGCTATGGAAATGCCATAATAGGTAGGTATGGTGGCTGTTTTGAGGAAGATATAAGGAGGTTTATGTGTGATAGAGCGTATCATATCACGGGGTTTGGATGCACCGGCGAAGTTTGCACCAATTCTCAAGGTGAGAAAGGGCAATGCACGGTACTGAAGAGGCTAGCAATGATGGAAAGGTGAGAGTGCGTATAATCCATGGACTCAACATTAGTCATAAAGAACTCACATACTTATTGCAAAAATCTACAAGTCATCAAAAACCAAGCATTACGCGCATGCTCCTAGGGGGATAGATTGGTAGGAAAAGACCATCGCTCGTCCTCGACCGCTACTCATAAGGATGCCAATCAAAGAACACCTCATGTTTCAAATTTGTCACACAACAGTTACCATACGTGCATGCTACGGGACTTGCAAACTTCAACACAAGTATTTCTCAATTAATAATTACTCAACTAGCACAACTCTAATATCACCATCTTCATATCTCAAAACAATCATCAAGTATCAAACTTCTCATAGTATTCAATGCACTTTATATGCCAAAGCTAATTACCATGCTGTTCTAAAGGACTCTCAATATAATATAAGTGAAGCATGAGAGATCAATAATTTCTATAAAATAAAACCACCACCGTGCTCTAAAAGATATAAGCGAAGCACTAGAGCAAAATTATCTAGCTCAAAAGATATAAGTGAAGCACATAGAGTATTCTAATAAATTCTGATTCATGTGTGTCTCTCCAAAAGGTGTGTACAGCAAGGATGATTGTGGTAAACTAAAAAGCAAAGACTCAAATCATACAAGACGCTCCAAGCAAAACACATATCATGTGGTGAATAAAAATATAGCCTCAAGTAAAGTTACCGATAGACGAAGACGAAAGAGGGGATGCCTTCCGGGGCATCCCCAAGCTTAGGCTTTTGTTTGTCCTTGAATTTTACCTTGGGGTGCCTTGGGCACCCCCAAGCTTAGTCTCTTGCCACTCCTTATTCCATAATCCATCAAGTCTTTACCCAAAACTTGAAAACTTCACAACACAAAACTCAACAGAAAATCTCATGAGCTCCGTTAGTGTAAGAAAACAAACCACCACATTAAGGTACTGTAATGAACTCATTCTTTATTTATATGGGTGTTAAACCTACTGTATTCCAACTT
>NC_057814.1:492081230-492088480 GCF_018294505.1 Triticum aestivum | reverse complement strand
ATAGATTCATCAAAATAAGCAAACAACACACGAAAAACAGAATCTGTCAAAAAACAGAGCAGTCTTTAGTAATCTGTATCAAAAGCAAACTTCTATACTCAGAAAAATCTGCAAAAATAGGAAGATCTAGATAATTTGTTTATTGATCTACTGCAATTGGAATCAGTATTTTATCACTTTCTTGTGATTTTTAACAATTGTTTTCGTGAGCAGAAAGTTTCTGTTTTTTTCAGCAAGATCAAATAATCATCACCCAAGAAGATCCTATAGGTTTTACTTGGCACAAACACTAATTAAAACATAAAACCACATCTATACAGAGGCTAGATGAATTATTCATTACCGACAAAAAGCAAGGAACAAAAAAAAACTGGGTTGCCTCCCAACAAGCGCTATCGTTTAACGCCCCTAGCTAGGCATTGTCATCTTTGGTATGCAGTTCTTCAATTGAACACTTATAACCCTTAGGAGTTTCCTTCTTTTTTATTAATGATCAAGCTCCTAGGCAAGAAATCAAGAAATTATTTTGTAGCAAAAGGTTCCTTAATGATAGCGAAAAATTGGGGTGAACACTTATTAATTTGAGATCCGCAGTTTCCTTACTAGAAGATTCACCCTTATTTTTAGGAACATACATAAATTTGGCAACTTTGGTAGTAGGAGGATTTGAAGTATTTCTCACGGTAGAAGGCAGACCCTAAGTTGGTAATAATATCCTCAAGCTTATAAATTCTAGTGGAATCTTGATCTATCTTTTCATTAACTATGGGTTCCTTTTCCCTAAAAATTTTCAGGGTAACTCCTACCTTAGATCCATATTGAGTAATTTGATTGTGGATCTTTTTATCCAAATTCTCGATCAACTCTACGGTGGCAACTTTATTTTCAATAATTTCAAGCCTTTGCATCACATGTTCCAAAGTTAAAATAGTTCCATTAACCAAAAGAGGTAGTATGCCAAATAAATCTGTCATAGCATTATAAGAATCAAAAGTATGGCTACCCAAGAAATTCCCTCCGGTAATGGTATCAAGAATATATCTATTCCAAGGAGTGATGCCTACATAAAAATTGCAAAGAAGAACGGAAGTGGATTGCTTCCTGGTGGATCTATTCTGAGCATTGCAAATTCTATACCAAGCATCTTTCAGATTTCCCCTATCCCTTTGTTTAAAATTAAGAACTTCATTCTCGGGGGTACTAACAATGATAGAAGGACTGGCCATAACGGAAAAGCAAACGATCTAACACACCGACACACAAGAAGCAAGCAAAAAGAGACGAACAGAAAAAAGGCGAATAAAACGGCAAGGGTGAAGTGGGGGAGAGGAAAACGTGAGGCAAATGGCAAATAATGTAATGCGAGGGAGAAGAGTTTGTGATGGGTACTTGGTATGTCTTGACTTGTGCATAGATCTCCCCGGCAACGGCGCCAGAAATCCTTCTTGCTACCTCTTGAGCATGCGTTGGTTTTCCCTTGAAGAGGAAAGGGTGATGCAACAAAGTAGCGTAAGTATTTCCCTCAGTTTTTGAGAACCAAGGTATCAATCCAGTAGGAGACTACACGCAAATCCCTAGTACCTGCACAAACAATCAAGAACCTTGCAACCAACGTGATAAAGGGGTTGTCAATCCCTTCACGGCCACTTGCAAAAGTGAGATCTGATAAACATAATAAGATAAATATTTTTGGTAATTTTGTTGTATAGAGTGAAAAGTAAAGATTGCAAAATAAACGGCGACGGAAATAACTAGTTGACAAGAGATTAATATGATGGAAAATAGACCCGGGTGCCATAGGTTTCACTAGTGGCTTCTCTCAAGATAGCAAATTCTACGGTGGGTGAACAAATTACTGTCGAGCAATTGATAGAAAAGCGCATAGTTATGAGAATATCTAGGCATGATCATGAACATAGGCATCACGTCCGTGTCAAGTAGACCGAAATGATTCTGCATCTACTACTATTACTCCACACATCGACCGCTATCCAGCATGCATCTAGAGTATTAAGTTCATAAGAACAGAGTAACACATTAAGCAAGATGACATGATGTAGAGGGATAAACTCAAGCAATATGATATAAACCCCATCTTTTTATCCTCGATGGCAACAATACAATACGTGCCTTGCTGCCCCTGCTGTCACTAGGAAAGGACACCGCAAGATTGAACCCAAAGCTAAGCACTTCTCCCATTGCAAGAAAGATCAATCTAGTAGGACAAACCAAACTGATAATCCGAAGAGACTTGCAAAGATATCAAATGATGCATATAAGAACTCAGAGAAGAATCAAATATTGTTCATAGATAATCTTGATCATAAACGCACAATTCATCAGATCTCGACAAACACACCGCAAAAAGTATTACATTGAATAGATCTCCAAGAGAATCAAGGAGAACTTTGTATTGAGATCCAAAGAGAGAGAAGAAGCCATCTATCTAATAACTATGGACCCGAAGGTCTGTGGTAAACTACTCACACATCATCGGAGAGGCCATGGTGTTGATGTAGAAGCCCTCCGTGATCGATTCCCCCTCCGGCGGAGCGCCGGAAAAGGCCCCAAGATGGGATCTCATGGGTACAGAAGGTTGCGGCGGTGGAAAAAGTGTTTCATGGCTCTCCTGGATGTTTTCATGGTATAAGAGTATATATAGGTGAAAGACGTAGGTCGGTGGAGCTACGAGGGGCCCACGAGGGTGGGGGCGCGCCTACCCCCTGGGCGCGCCTCCCTGCCTCGTGGCCGCCTCGTTGCTTCCTTGACGTCCACTCAAAGTCTCCTGGATTGCGTTTGTTCCAAAAATGATCCTCGCGAAGGTTTCATTCCGTTTGGATTCAGTTTGATATTCCTTTTCTATGAAACACTTAAATAGGCAAAAAAACAGCAATTTGCACTCGGCCTTCGGTTAATAGGTTAGTCCCAAAAATAATATAAACATGCATAATAAAGCCCATTAAATATCCAAAACAGATAATATAATAGCATGGAACAATAAAAAATGATAGATACATTGGAGACGTATCATGGACAAGACCCATCCGTTAGCTTAGCATTATGATCATTTAGTTTTATTGCTATTGCTTTCTTCACGACTTATACATATTCTTCTGACTATGAGATTATGAAACTCCCGAATACCAGAGGAACACCTTGTGTGCTATCAAACGTCACAACGTAACTGGGTGATTATAAAGATGCTCTACAGGTGTCTCCGAAGGTGTTTGTTGAGTTGGCATAGATCAAGATTAGGATTTGTCACTCAGTGTATCGGAGAGGTATCTCTGGGCCCTCTCGGTAATGCACATCACTATAAGCCTTGCAAGCAATGTGACTAATGAGTTAGTTGCGGAATGATGCATTACGGAACGAGTAAAGAGACTTGCCGGTAACGAGATTGAACTAGGTATGATGATACCGACGATCGAATCTCGGGCAAGTAACATACCGATGACAAAGGGAATGACGTATGTTGTTATGCGGTTTGACCGATAAAGATCTTCGTAGAATATGTAGGAACCAATATGAACATCCATGTTCCGCTATTGGTTATTGACTGGAGATCTGTCTCGGTCATGTCTACATAGTTCTCGAACCCGTAGGGTCGGCACGCTTAACGTTCGATGACGATTTGTATTATGAGTTATGTGTTTTGGTGACTGAAGTTTGTTCGGAGTCCCGGATGAGACCACGGACATGACGAGGAGTCTAGAAATGGTCGAGAGGTAAAAAATCATATATTGGAAGGTTGTATACGGACACTGGAATGGTTCCGAAGAGGTTCGGGGATTTATCAGAGTACCGGGAGGCTATCGGAACCCCCCGGGAAAGTTAATGGGCCTCACGGGCCATAGTGGAGAAGAGGAGGCAGGCCACGGGAGGTGGCGCGCGCCTCCCCCTTGCCCAATCCGAATTGGACAAGGGGTGGGGGCGCGGCCCCCCTTTCCTTCTCCTTCTCCCCCTTTCCCCTTTCCCCCTCTCCGTTGGAAGGAGGGGGGGGGGTGAATCCTACTAGGAGTGGAGTCCTAGTAGGACTCCACCCCCCTTGGTGCGCCTCCTCTTGGCCGGCCGCCTCCTGATGTCTACTACGCAACTTTATTCTTGTAGACTCGTGTTGGGCCTCCAAGCGCAGAGTTTTGTAGGATAGTAGCAACTTTCCCTCAAGTGGATGACCTAAGGTTTATCAATCCATGGGAGGTGTAGGATGAAGATGGTCTCTCTCAAGCAACCCTGCAACCAAATACAAGAAATCTCTTGTGTCCCCAACACACCAATACAATGGCAAATTCTATAGGTGCACTAGTTCGGCGAAGAGATGGTGATAAAAGTGTAATATTGATGGTAGAAATATATTTTTATAATCTGAATTAAATAAAAATAGCAAGGTAGCAAATAGTAAACGGGCACAAAAACGGTATTGAATGCTTGAAAACAAGGCCTAGGGTCCGTACTTTCGCTAGTGCAATCTCTCAACAGTGCTAATATAATTGGATCATATAACCATCCCTCAAAGTGCGATGAAGAATCACTCCAAAGTTCCTATCTAGCAAAGAACATAATAATAAATTGTTTGTAGGGTACGAAACCACCTCAAAGCTATTCTTTCCATTCGATCTATTCAAGAGTCTGTACTAAAATAACACAAATCTATTCTTTTCGTTCGATCCATCCTAGAGTTCGTACTAAAATAACACCAAAGCAAATTCATATTCATAATACTCAACCCAACACAAAGAACTTCAAAGAGTGCCCCAAGATTTCTACCGGAGAAACAAAGACAAGAACGTGCATCAACCCCTATGCATAGATTACCCCAATGTCACCTCGGGAATCCGTGAGTTGAGTGCCAAAACATATATCAAGTGAATCAATACGATACCCCATTGTCACCACGAGTATTCAATTGCAATACATATATCAAGTGTTCTCAAATCCATAAAACTATTCAATCCGATAAAACGAAATCTCAAAGGGAAAACTCAATTCATCACAAGATAGAGAAGGGAAAACACCATATGATCCGACTATATTAACAAAGCCCGCGATACATCAAGATCGTGACATCTCAAGAACACGAGAGAGAGAGAGAGAGATTAAACACATAGCTACTGGTACAAACCCTCAGCCCCGAGGGTGGACTACTCCCTCCTCATCGTGGTGGCCGCCGGGATGACGAAGATGGCCACCGAAGATGATTTCCCCCTCCAGCAGGGTGCCAGAAAGGGTCTAGATTGTTTTTCGATGGCTACAGAGCCTTGCGGCGGCGGGACTTCTGATCTAGGGTTATTTCTGATGGTTTCTCTATTTATAGGATTTTTTGGCGTCACTTTCACGCGAAGATGGGCCTCGAGGTGAGCACAACCCACCGGGGCAAGCCAGGCCCACCAGGCGCGCCCTGGTGGGTTGTGCCCTCGTCGTGGCTCTTCTGGCCCTCCCATGAAGCTTCGGGGGTCTCTTTTGTTCCAAAAAAAATCGTCAAAAAGTTTCAGCTCATTTGGAGAACTTTCATTTCTGCACAAAAAACAACACCACGGTAGTTCAGCTAAAAACAACGTTAGTCCGGGTTAGTTCCATGCAAATCATACCAAAACCATATAAAATTGTTGTAAACATGGCATGAATACTTCATAAATTATAGATACGTTGGAGACGTATCAGCATCCCCAAGCTTAATTCCTACTCGTCCTCGAGTAGGTAAATGATAAAAGAAATAATTTATGAAGTGTGAATGCTAGCAAAGTGCATAAGTTTGATCAATGATAATTTCAATCACTTTTCCTAGCATCATAACAACAACTCTTTCTCATAAAACTGATCATGATAAAGTAGCAATTTAAAACGGAATTTTAAGGAATGCTATCGATCATATTCATCATATACTCTTTTCTTTTGTAGCATGGACATTTGGACTTGAATGATTCAAAGTAATAGTCTAGTTTTGACATGAGGACTTAAATACTCAAGCATACCAACAAGCAACCATGTCTTCCAAAATATCAATGCTAAAATAAGTTATCCCTAGCCCATCATGCTCAATCATTGATCCATTCATGAAACACACTCGCATATTAACTACACCCAATGCTCAAGTACGATCATAGTGCCCCCTAGTTGGTGCTTTATAAGAGAAGATGGAGACTAGAATTAAAAATAAAAATTTCATAAAGTAAAATAAAGGCCCTTCATGGAGGGAAGTAGGGATTTGTAGAGGTGCCAGATCTCAAAGCTTAAATTAAGAGATAAAAGATTTTGGGAGGCATACTTTTCCCACCAACGAAAATGACTTAGAGCTCCCAACACTTTCCATGCTAGATATATCATAGGCGGTTCCCAAACAGAAAATGAAGTTTATTCCTTTTTCCACCATACTTTCACTTTCCATGGCTAACCGTATCCACGAGTGCCCTCCATACCAACACTTTCCAAGGAATTTATTATTTGACAACATAAAGTAAATTCATTTTTCATTTCGGGACTGGGCAACCCTAATACCTTTGCCTTACTCTCGTGCAATGACAAGTGAATAAACACTCATCGTGAGAATAACACATCTAGCATGGAAAATATTGGCCACCCCTCACAGCCTCGTGAGCTGTACGAGCACACAAAAGAAAAATTTATTTTGAAAATTAGAGATGGCACATACAAATTTGCTTAGAACGACAAAAGAATACCGCATATAGGTAGGTATAGTGGACTCATGTGGCAATACTGGTTTAAAGGATTTTGGATGCACAAGTAGTGATCATACCTAGTGCAAAATGAAGGCTAGCAAAATATTGGGAAGCGACCAGCCAAGAAACACTACTGGAATCAGCTAATTTGCCATCTGCCAGCTCTTTGCCGTCTGCTAGCTGACGGCAAAGCAGCTCTTTGCCATCAGCTACGCATAAGCAGACGGCAAAGAAAAGGCTGACGGCAAAGAAGCTCTTTGCCATCTGCCAGCTCATTGCCGTCTGCCAGCTGACGACAAAGAATCTTTGCCGTCCGCTGGCGGACGGCAAAGAGTGTGGTGGCCCCCACCCCCCGCTCATTTGAAAAAATGTTAACGGCCCACCTCTTTGCCGTCCGCTAGTAGACGGCAAAGAGGCAAAAAGGCGGACGACAAAGGCTGGCGGACGGCAAAGAGGGCACTTGACTAACGGCAAGTGCCCCCCCGCCCGTTACTCACTTCGTCCTCGCGCGCCCTTCTCCTCCGACCCCGCCGCCACCGCCGCCGCCCGCCGCCCCGTCGCCCCCGCCGCCCC
>NC_057814.1:492071425-492079912 GCF_018294505.1 Triticum aestivum | reverse complement strand
CCCGACCCCGACACCGACACGGCACCCCGACCCCGACCCGACACCCCGACCCCGAGACCCCGACCCCGACACGGCACCCCGAGACCGACACGACACCCCGACCCCCGACACCTCCCGAAAAGGTGTTCTTTGGCCTTCCAGAAGCCGACGGGGTCATATATTTGTGAATTATTAGTTAGGTCATATATCTTTCGATTTTGTTATGAAAAACATCATATATAACTGTGTTGATCGGGTAGTTTTAAATGTGCAGTTGTTTCATCGCTGCGAGGTTTGGTGTTCGACGACCTCGCCGTGCGTTTGACGAGCTCTGCCCCTTCGTTCGTGGATGAGCACAAATGACATGTCCTCCTCCCCCATTAATTATTTGATCTATTCCGATGAAACTTGATAGCTAGATATATATGTGTCTTGAATCATCAGTATGCGTAACCAATATGTGTCTCCCATTCGAAAGCGTCATAGTTATAAATATGCATGCATTTGCATATTTATAACCTTGATTCTTTCGAATTGTCCAACGCTATCCATGGACAGCCCGAGTATGTTTAGATTGGGTTCGTTTTCCCATATGCTTTGCTCCGGATCCGACGCATAAATTTCGTCAGTGCCTCCCCTGTTGTTCTCCGGGTACACATCCTCTCCGTTTATTGTAGAGACGTGTATCAGGAGAACAGCGGGGAGGTGCTGCCGAAATTTTGCGTAGGATCCGGGGCATAGCATGGGAAAATGAACCCAATCTAAACATACTCGGGTGGGATTAGGACCTATCATTACCTATTAGAGTGTAGGTTGCATGGACGTAATAAAATTGACAAAGTAGATCAACTGATGAATACATACATGGTGAATTATATATATATATTTGTTGTGTGTCTAGTAGCTCTGAAAGTCAAGATGAGTGATCGTGCGTGGATGTACACCGGTCACACTGGTCAGAACAAATGGAGCACTGAATGGTTCACAAAAACCAAGGGGTTTGTGCGAGCCGCATTTGCAAATGGCCAGAGGAAAACCTGGTGCCCCTGTTTACGGTGCGGCAATTGGGAAAAGAGGACAGAGGCTGAAATGGGCAAACACCTGCAGAAGAGTGGTTTTACGCCCGATTATACGGTGTGGACATTTCATGGTGAGTCTGCCCAACGTGACCGAGCTGAGGTGGATCATCGTCGCACCGACGAGCATGGTACCGGTATGGAAAACATGGTGCAAGACTTTGATGATGCTCGGGATTCGGACGAGGAGATGGAGGAATCTGCAAAGGCCTTCAATGAAATGTTGGAGTCTTCAAAACGTCCGCTCCATGAGCACACTGAGCTTTGTCAGTTGGATGCCATCTCACAAGTAATGGCTCTGAAGGCTCAGTTCAACTTGGGCAGAGAATGCTACGATGCAATGATGACAGTATTTGGACGCTTTCTACCCAAAGGCCATGTAATGCCTGCAAACCTGTACCAGTCGGAAAAAATCCTCCGTGCACTGAAGATGCCCTATGATAAGATACATGCCTGTGAGAAAGGATGTGTCTTGTTTAGGCTTGACTATGCGGACTTGAACTATTGTCCCATTTGCAAGTCTTCCAGGTATGTTGTGGTAGACAACGGTATGGGTGAGAAGACACAGACCAAAATCCCCGTTAGTGTTCTTCGGTATATGCCAATCGTACCAAGACTTCAACGTCTTTTCATGGTCGAAGAGACGGCCAGACAGATGACATGGCACAAAACGGGCAAAAGAACCGAACTAGATGCAGATGGGAATCTGATGATTGTACACACATCGGATGGTGTTGCGTAGAAAAAGTTTGATGAATTACATGGTGACAAAGCGGCAGATCCGAGGCATCCTCGAGTCGGCATCAGCACGGATGGGTTCAGTGTGTTTGGTATGACGGCAGCCCAATACAGTTGTTGGCCCGTATTTGTCTTTCCACTCAATCTCCCCCCGGACAGATTATGCAAAGAAAGAACATTTTCCTGACGTTGATAATTCCAGGGCCCAACTATCCGGGGAAAAATATGAATGTGTACATGCAACCGCTTAAGGACGAATTGCAAGAAGCCTGGGATAATGGGTTCAAGACATACGATGCCTATAGCAAACGGAACTTCATAATGCGTGTCTGGTACATGTACTCGACGCATGACTTGCCGGCGTATGCGCTATTCGTTGGCTGGTGTGTGCATGAAAGGTTCCCGTGCCCCACATGCAAGGGAGCTCTTGAGTTTCGTTGGCTTCAGGCCGGTCGCAAGTTTTCTTGCTTCGACATGCATAGACAGTTCCTGAATCCTCGCCATAAGTCAGGAAAGACAAGAAGAACTTCATCAGAGGTAGAGTTGTCAAAAACTGTGCACCACATGCATTGACAGGCCAACAGACCCTGGATCAGTTAAACGCTCTTGAGCCAGATCCAGAGCGTCCAGGGTACTTCAAGGGGTATAATTCTAAGCACGCCTGGACTCACAAAACATGCTTACGGGATCTGCCTTACTTCAAAGACCTCCTTTGCCCACACAACATCGACGTGATGCACACTGAGAAGAATATCGCCGAGGCACTTTTTGGTACATTGTTCGGCATAGATGGGAAGTCAAAGGATAATACTAAGGCTAGAGTCGATCTGGAGGCGCTATGTGATAGGCCGTTACAAAACATGAAAGAACCGAAAGGAAAGCAGAACTGGACGAAGCCAAAGGCATGGTTCAATCTTGGAAGGCCAGCTATGAGGGAAATTATCTTGTGGGTGAAAATGCAGTTGATGTTCCCCGATGGGTATGCAGCGAATCTACAGAGGGGAGCCAGTCTTGATAAATTGAAGATATTTGGTCTCAAGAGTCATGATTGGCACATATGGATTGAGCGGGTAATGCCAGTGATGTTGCGTGGCTTCATCCCTGAGGATGAATGGCTAGTACTGGCAGAACTCAGCTATTTCTTCCGTGTTCTTTGTGCGAAAGAACTATCGCCTGGCGTGCTAGAAGAAATGGAAGAGTTGGCGCCGGAGTTGATCTGCAAGTTAGAGAAGATCTTTCCACCGGGCTTCTTTAATCCAATGCAACATTTGATTTTGCATCTCCCGACCGAGGCAAGATTGGGGGGGCCCGTGCAAAATCGTTGGTGCTACCCAACTGAGAGGATGCAGAAGACGCTTCGACAAAAATGTAAAAATAAACGTAGAATTGAAGCATCGATGGCTGAGGCATTCATCACTGAGGAGGCGGCAAACTTCGTGACAGCACACTACGAAGCCAAAAATCGTCATTTGCATAATCCGAAGCCTCGGTACAATGTTGACGACCCTAAAAAGGGTGGATCCAACCTCAGCCTATTCAAAGGGAATCTCGCACCAGCCAGTGTTTCAAATCCAGTATCTTTGGATAACGAACAATGGCGGACCATTTCGTTGTATATCTTCAACAACCTGATAGAAGTGCGGCCGTACATCGAGTAAGTTCTCGGTACATAGTTTCGCAACTTCTATTTCCTTTGAACTGCTCTTATTCCTGGATATTTCATACAGTCGATACGTCACCTTATTCTCGTATGGAGCGGTGATCCAAAAGGATTCTGTCGAAGAGTATGAGCTTCTCGCAAAGCAAGGAGGCGGCTATCCCGGTTTCATCTCTTGGTTCAAACAAACGGTAATTTCTATTAGACTTGTAGGCTAACTTGTAGGCTATCCCGGTTTCATTCGCTAATTTGTGCGTAATGCAACAATCCTTTCATATTAAACTTGTAGGCTAATTCAGAGTGTATGGACGCCGAATTGAGACAAGTCGCTAATGGTTTTGACTATAAGGTCCGTTCATTTGACAAATACGACATCAACGGGTATCGCTTTCGTACCTATGGCAAAGAGCTATCTATGGCCGACCGAAAGTCTACAAATTGTTGTGTATCTGCTATCGGCGAAGGAGGTACCGAGTATTATGGGAGAGTTGAAGCAATTTATGAACTTCTATTCTATGGTGAAAACCCACCGAATGTCGTAGTCTTCAAATGTTATTGGTTTCAGCCGAAGGAGACTAGAAGGACTCATGAACATATAGGGCTAGTTGAAATCAACCAAAGCACCCATTTAGATGTTCCTGATGTCTATATTACGGCTCAACAGGCGACCCAAGTATTCTATCTACCGTGGGCCTGCCAAACTAATCCAAATCTAAAAGGTTGGGATGTCGTTTATGAAGTGCCGCCACGTGCTAGACTATCTCCCCCAAAGGAAGAGGATTATGAACCTCACATTAACCCAGACACATATGAAGGAGAATTCTTCCAAGAGACATGTCTTTCCAAAAAGTGTTTCAAGAACCGCTATACTTCACCCCAAAACATTGAAGTAGACAGTGACAGTGAATCCGACATCACCCCAGAGGAGGAACAAGAAGAGCCGGAACAAGAAGAGGTTACTGCTGCGGATGACCTGTCATTGCTTGACCGATTACGTCAAGGTGGCCTTGCACATGTTGATGCCACTGAACCCTATGAGCCCGTCATTGATTATAGTGATGATGATGATTATGCATTTATTGATGATACTGATCGAGATTATTAGTAGTGTCAGGTATTAAATTTTTAATGTTGTACTTGATGATGATACACTTAAGTGATACACATATTATTATTCATGTCGGTCTTTTTTTTATGTTGTACTAATTTCGTTTACTGTTTGTCATGGCAGGTGTTGAAAGATGGTGGGCGCTGGTCGGGAGCGCGCCAAGGCCCCTTCTTCGTCGGCGCGTGGTCTGAGGTCTTCGATTCCAGACGTACCTCTCCGCCGAGCGTTGCTGGACAGTATGTCCACACCGCCGGGCCCTTCTTCGTCGACCGCGGTGCCCAGCAGGGGATGAGGTAGGAAGAGAGGAGGTGGGGCACGTGGTCGCGGGAGAGGAGGTAGGGTGACTGCTAGGGCACCTTCCTCGCCGCCACCCCCAGCTGTTTCACCCGAGCACGTGACTGCTAGGGTGGACTCGTCCGAGGAGGAGGCTACACGGACTCCGGTCCATGAGCCTCCGGTCCACGGGTCTTGGGCCCACGAGCCTCGGGACGACTGGCCTTCGGCCCACGAGAGTTCGGCCCACGAGACCCCGGAGGAGCACACGTCCGGATGGGGTACCTGGCCGGATCAGCCCGAGGAGCCGAGTGGCCATGCTGATGATGGCGGGGAGCCGACTGATCTTGAGGAGGAGGGTGGCACCGTCTACCAGCGTGGTGCTACACGGCTCCCGTCCATGCCGGCGACCCGCGAGCAGAGGTGGTTGATCTTCCCTGATGGGGAGAGGTACGTAAGTGCATTTAATATTTTTGTACCTTCTGCATTCATGTTTCTTGAAATAACTAATGCGTTGGCCTTGTCATGCTGCAGGGGTTGGGACCACCATCATAGTGTCCGCCGGCCCAACTCCGTCCTTGGAGTTCTTTGCCGGCAAAACTTCCCGGGGTTTGTCACGTTGCCTGGTGAGGGTCGGCTTTCCAGAGCTTGGGTTGAGCTGGGAGCACTACGTGGCTGCCCCGGCCCCGCCGGATGTCATTATCGACGGTGTCGTGTGCGACACGAGGGCTGACATGGTGATCAGGACGTTCTGGGTAATTTCTCCTTTACACATTTCAAAATCTTCAACTAGCTAGTTATTAATTGTACTAATCAATATTGTCTCATTTGATTGCAGACATTCTACAGGTGTGAGGAGGGATACGAGGAGGACAACGCAAATGTTATCCAGAACGTCTGCAAGCGCCTACTCCAGAACTTACGGCACGAGGCTCGGGTGCAGGCTGTTCGAGACTACTACGCCTTGCGTGGTATCAAGAAGACCAAGCCGGCGTGCCGCGATAAGTTCCTGAGTAAGGAGCAGTACATGAAGGTAATTCTTAAGGCCTTCTACTTAAGTTCCTTCATTTAGTAATTCTTAGCCGTAGCGCTCAAGTTTCTATTTGCTAACCTATAGGCGCCTCCGAGATGGTGTGCGGATCGGATGGATTGTTGGGAGGTGTTGGTCGATGAGTGGTGCTCACAAGAATGGCTAGCCCTCCACAACCAGGCCAAGGACAAACGTGCCCAAATGGAAGGTGTGCCACACCATCAAGGCAGCTCCAACTTATATCAGTTCGGGCGCAACTGGGTATGTGGTTTGCTTCATGATTCATGCAATTCCTTCATCATGCTAGCTTGAGCCCTTTAATTACTAATTTTCATTGTTTCTCTCTTTCAGGCACGCCACAATAAGGCGGATAAGGTGCCAGAGGTGTACGACCTGTATGCCATGGCCCACACTGGCTCTTTCAAGAAAGTCAAGGCTTTCTCTCAGTCTGACCTCGATGATGCAAACAACTTCACCAACATCTCCTCCCACAACAAGCTCGTGAGATATAGAGATGAGGGGAAGGCGAGGAAAGGGGAGGACTTTAACCCGAGCCAGGGTCCCATTGATCCAGAGCTGGTGATGATATCTGGTGGCGGGAGGTCCCATGGCTCCATAGCCATTGGAGATGGACTTATCCGTTGTCCTAGCACTCTCCCGGAGATCAAGGCGCGCCAGTCGAGCTCCGCTCCTGAGATAAGGCCTCGTGAACGGCCAGTGCAACTCGCCATCAAGGCTAGTGATACGTACTCAGTTATCTTTCTCCATTACATTGTGTGCGCTTCCATCAATGATTACAAATGGTCATGTGAGTGGTGTTGCAGGCTGCT
Source organism: Triticum aestivum (assembly GCF_018294505.1). Taxonomy (NCBI): domain Eukaryota; kingdom Viridiplantae; phylum Streptophyta; class Magnoliopsida; order Poales; family Poaceae; genus Triticum; species Triticum aestivum. Next base: position 492,073,221 of record NC_057814.1, on the reverse strand, counting down.
ATACAGACTGAGAGAGATAGAACGGAGAAACTTCTGGCGGAGGCGGCGGAGAGGCAGCGGGAGATGGAGGAGAGGACGAGAAAGATGATGGAGGAGGAGAGGGCACGGAATGACATGCAGGCAAGGGCCATGTACGAGCTCCTTGTGGTAAGTTTCTTCTGCAGATTACTTGCTAGTCTTAACATTTGAGTCTCATTACTAACTAGTATGACTCTGTTCTGAAAACCAAATGTGCAGTCTGTGGGCGAGAAGTCCGGTCAGCCCGCTCCGCCGATGCCAGTGATTGCTCCTGGGAGCACGGTGAGTTTAGTTTGAATGGACATTACTTGGTAGTCTTAACATTTGTGTGTCGTAATGCTAACGAGACATTGGAAATGATCTTTGGTGCAGCTTAACTCCAGAAACGCATCGCACGATCCTTCTCCAGGTAGCGGCACTAGCCACCCCGCTCCTACACCTCCCTGATCACGGTAAGTTTCTCTAGTGTTTTGCTTAACAAATGCATAAAGACCTAGACTTAGCTTTATTTCCTCCAATATGCTTACCATAATGACCTAGAGTTAGCTTATTTTCCTCCAAAATGACCCATTTTACCTAGGTTAGCTTATAAATGATGCAGTTCATCCAAGTTAGCTCAAAAATGACCCATTTTACCTAGATTAGCTCCTAAATGATCCATTTTACCTACGTTAGCTTTAAAATGGCCCATTTCACCTAGGTTAACTCCAAAATGACCCATCTTACCCAGGTTATCTCATAAACGATCCATTTCAACTAATTTAGCTCATAAACGATCCATTTGACCTAAGTGAGCTAAAAAACGATCCATTTCACCTAAATTAGCTCTTAAATGATCCATTTCACCTAAGTTAGCTCAAAAAGATCCATTTCAACTAAATTAGCTCTAAAATGACCCATTTTACGTAGATGAGCTCCTAAATGATCCATTTTACCTACGTTAGCTTTAAAATGACCCATTTCACCTAGGTTAGCTCCAAAATGACCCATTTCACCTAGATTAGCTCCAAAATGACCCATTTCACCTAGGTTAGCTCCAAAATGACCCATTTCACCTTACTTAGCTAAAAAACGATGCCCTTCACCTTAGTTAGCTCATAAACGACCCATTTCAACTAAGTTAGCTCATAAATGATCCATTTCAACTAAGTTAGATCATAAACAACCCATTTCAACTTAGTTAGCTCATATATGATCCATTTCACCTAAGTTAGCTCATTAATGACATATACTTCTTGTTCTAGTCTTCTTCTTGTTCTAGTCACCTATTTCTAACTTTCTTATTTACCATTTTGCAGATTTCATTCACTTCATGGAAGCTAGCTTGCTATGATGGAGTGCTTGCTTTTCCTTTCATGAAACTTTGCATTGTATCTAGCTTGTTATGATGGATGGAACTATGTGATATGGATCATTGCATCTAAATTGCTATGTTGATGAAACTTTGCATTGTAATATATATATGGATGGAACTATGTGTATGGATGGAACTTGCTTATGTATGAACAATGTGTATGGATGAAACTGATGTGATATGTGATATGAAACTTATGTGCTGGATATGTGATATGAAACTTATATATTTTATGTGCAAATTGTGGGATTTAATAAAAAACAGAAAAAACAGACAATATGCAGGCTCTTTGCCGTCTGCCACTGACGGCAAAGAGCTCTTTGCCGTCTGCCGCGGACGGCAAAGAAGCCACGTGGCAGCCAACTGTGCTTCCTGGGAGCTGACCCATTTGGTCAGTTTGCCTACAGTGGCAGACGGCAAAGAC
>NC_057814.1:492056506-492071415 GCF_018294505.1 Triticum aestivum | reverse complement strand
TATGAACAATGTGTATGGATGAAACTGATGTGATATGTGATATGAAACTTATGTGCTAGATATGTGTTGGATATGTGCTGGATATGAAACTTATATATGTGATATGTGCTGCAAATTGTGGGATTTAATAAAAAACAGAAAAAACAGACAATATGCAGGCTCTTTGCCGTCTGCCACCGACGGCAAAGAGCCTTTGCCGTCTGCCGCGGACGGCAAAGAAGCCACGTGGCAGCCAACTGTGCTTCCTGGGAGCTGACCCATTTGGTCAGTTTGCCTACAGTGGCAGACGGCAAAGACTTTGCCGTCCGTGGCAGACGGCAAAGAACCTGCACTTTGCCATCAGTGGCAGACGGCAAAGAACCTGCCATCTAGTGACGTGTAGATGACATCATAAGGCGGATGGCAAAGAACCTGCCATCTAGTGATGTGTAGATGACATCATAAGGCGGACGGCAAAGACCAGAGAAATTTTGCCGTCTGCGGCGGACGACAAAGGTCTGCCGTTAGCCACTTAACGGACTGACAGCGCAATTATTGCCGTCCGCCCTCTTTGCCATCCGCCGCAGACGGCAAAGAGCCTTTGCCGTCCGCCTCCAGGAAGCAGACGGCAAAGCAGCTGTTTACCGTAGCCTTCTTTGCCGGAACCTTTTGCCGTCCGCGGCTGACGGCAAAGGTCTTTGCCGTCCGCCTTTCGAGCCTTCGCCGTCCGCCGTGGCAGACGGCAAAGTAGCTGTTTCCTGTAGTGAAACGAATAATCTCATAAGCGAGCATTGAGCATAATTAACACCGAATAATGCACCACAAGTAGGATGTAATTTCATTGCATAACTATTGACTTTCGTACTTGCATAGGGAATCACAAACCTTAACACCAATATTCTTACTAAAGCATAATTACTCATCAGCATGACTCACATATCACATCATCATATCTCAAAACTATTACTAGGAATCAAGTTTACTTTGTCCAATGATCTTCATGAAAGTTTTTATTATATCCTTCTTGGATATCTATCACTTTGGAACTAATTTTCACATGTTGCTTTTGATAAGCTCAAACAAATATAAGTGAAGATCATGAGCATAATATTTCTTTCTCTCAAATTAATTTAAGTGAAGCAAGAGAGAATTTCTTCAAAAATACTAAAGCACACCGTGATCAAAAGATAAAAGTGAAGCACTAGAGCAATTCCATAGAAAAGAGCTTCGTTGATGGGATGTGCGTGCCGCTTACCTAGCCTCCCTGGCAACTATTTGAGGACTCTATTTTATTTAAAAACTTTTAGATCTAAGTACTTTATTAAAACAGCAAGCAAAACAAAATAAAATGACATTCCAAGGATAGAACACAGCATGTGAAGAAGCAAAAACTTAGGCTCAACCGATACTAACCGATAATTGTTGAAGAAAAAAGTGGGATACCTGCCGGGGCATCCCCAAGCTTAGATGCTCGATACTTCTTGAAATATTATCTTGGGATGCCTTGGGCATCCCCAAGCTTGATCTTTTGTGTCTCCTTAACTCTTCTCATATCACGGTTTTCCTAAATCTCAAATGCTTCATCCACACAAAACTCAACAAGAACTCGTGAGATAAGTTAGTATAAACCAATGCAAAAACCTTATCATTCTCTACTGTAGCATATCACTAAAATTATCATTTCATACTAAATGCCTCTGCATATTTAATACTCCTATCCTCAAATAGAATCATTAAACAAGCAAACATATGCAAACAATGCAAACATAACGGCAATCTGCCAAAACAGTACAGTCTGTAAAGAATGCAAGAGTATCAATACTTCCCTAAATCCAAACATTATGAAATTCTACCACACTGTAGAAAATTTATCAGAGCTTATTATGCAAAAAGTTTCAACATTTTATCACATTCTGACTTTTCTAGCGAATTTTTGCAACAGCGGTAAACTTTCTGTTTTCAAACAGCAACATGTAGACTTGTAAAATAAGCATAGTAAAGGCTATCAATGCCACTTTTATTAAAATAAAAGATGCAAAACATTATTATAAATAACAGAAAGCAAATCCTAACAAAATAAATTGTCTCTCCAAGCAAAACACATATCATCTGACGAATGAAAATATAGCTCCAAGTGAGGTTATCGATAATGTTGGAGACGAAAGAGGGGATGCCTTCCGGGGCATCCCCAAGCTTAGTTGCTTGGATCTTCCTTGAATATTACCTTGGGGTGCCTTGGGCATCCCCAAGCTTAGGGTCTTGTCACTCCTTATTCTCCTCATATTGTCATCTCACCCAAAACTTGAAAACTTCAATCACACAAAACTTAACGGAACTTTGTGAGATAGGTCAGTATGATAAAGAGCAAACCATTTCACTTTTGGTAGTGTCAAAGAAAATATTCATAATTGTTCTCACACAATGCATACTTTAGCATATCATTTCCACAATTTATATTGAGCAATATAAGCCACAGAAACTAGAAAACGAACAAACTATGCATTGAAAACAGAATCTGTGAAAAACAGAACAGTCTGTAATGATCTGGATAACTACCATACTTCTGCTACTCCAAAAATTATGAGAAAATTAGGACCACGTGAGAAATTTGCATATTAAACTTCTGCAAAAAGAATCAACTCAAAATCACTCTTCTGTTAGAAATAAGAATTATTTTCGTGAGCGGAAAAGTTTCTGTTTTTCAGCAAGATCAAATCAACTATCACCCAACATGATCCCAAAGGCTTTACTTGGCACTTTATTGAAACAAAAGCTATAAAACATGATTACTACAGTTGCATAATCATGTGAACACAGAAAAACAGTAGGTAAAAGTGTTGGGTTGTCTCCCAACAAGCGCTTTTCTTTAATGCCTTTTAGCTAGGCATGATGAGTTCAATGATGCTCACATAAAAGATAAGAAATGAAACATGAAGAGAGCATCATGAAGCACATGACAAGCACATTTAAGTCTAACCCACTTCCTATGCATAGGGATTTTGTGAGCAAACAATTTATGGGAACAAGAATCAACTAGCATAGGAAGGTAAAACAAGCAAAACTTCAAGATTTTCAACACATAGAGAGGAAACTTGATATTATTGCAATACCTACAAGCATATGTTCCTCTCTCATAATAATTTTCAGTAGCATCATGAATGAATTCAACAATATAGCTATCACATAAAGCATTCTTTTCATGATTCACAAGCATAGAAATTTTATTACTCTCCACATAAGCAAATTTATTCTCATCAATAATCGTGGGAGCAAACTCAACAAAATAACTCTCATGTGATTGGAAATTAAAATCATGATGACAAGTTTCATGTTTATAATTATTCAATATAGCATACATGTCATCACCATAATCATCATATATAGGAACTTTGTTGCCATAATCAATTTCAACCTCCTCCAAAATAGTGGATTCATCATTAAATAAAGTCATGACCTCTCCAAATCCACTTTCAGCAATATAATCATCATAAATAGGAGGCATGCAATCATGATAATAAATTTTCTCATCAAAACTTGGGGGACTAAAAATATAATATTCATCAAATATAGCATCCCCAAGCTTATGGCTTTGCATATCATTAGCATCATGGATATTCAAAGAATTCATACTAACAACATTGCAATCATGCTCATCATTCAAATATTTTGTGCCAAATATTTTATTGACTTCTTCTTCTAATAATTGAGCACAATTTTCCGATCCATCATTTTCAAGAAAGATATTATAAAGATGATCAATAATATGATGCAACCTCAAATCCATTTTTTGTTGTTTTCTTTTTATAAACCAAACTAGTGAAAAAACAAGAAACTAAAAGATTAAATTGCAAGATCTAAAGATATACCTTCATGCACTCACATCCCCGGCAACGGCGCTAGAAAAGAGCTTAATGTCTACTACGCAACTTTATTCTTGTAGACTCGTGTTGGGCCTCCAAGCATAGAGTTTTGTAGGACAGTAGCAATTTTCCCTCAAGTGGATGACCTAAGGTTTATCAATCCGTGGGAGGTGTAGGATGAAGATGGTCTCTCTCAAGCAACCCTGCAACCAAATACAAGAAATCTCTTGTGTCCCCAACACACCCAATACAATGGCAAATTCTATAGGTGCACTAGTTCGGCGAAGAGATGGTGATAAAAGTGTAATATTGATGGTAGAAATATATTTTTATAATCTGAATAAATAAAAATAACAAGGTAGCAAATAGTAAACAGGCACAAAAACGGTATTGTATGCTTGAAAACAAGGCCTAGGGTCCGTACTTTCGCTAGTGCAATCTCTCAACAGTGCTAATATAATTGGATCATATAACCACCCCTCAAAGTGCGATGAAGAATCACTCCAAAGTTCCTATCTAGCGCAAAACATAAGAATAAATTGTTTGTAGGGTACGAAACCACCTCAAAGCTATTCTTTCCGTTCTATCTATTCAAGAGTCCATACTAAAATAACACAAAGCTATTCTTTCCGTTCGATCTATCCTAGAGTTCGTACTAAAATAACACCAAAGCAAATTCATATTCATAATACTCAATCCAACACAAAAAACTTCAAAGAGTGCCCCAAGATTTCTACCGGAGAAACAAAGACAAGAACGTGCATCAACCCCTATGCATAGATTACCCCAATGTCACCTCGGGAATCCGCGAGTTGAGTGCCAAAACATATATCAAGTGAATCAATACGACACCCCATTGTCACCACGAGCATTCAATTGCAAGACATATATCAAGTGTTCTCAAATCCATAAAAGTATTCAATCCGATAAAACGAAATCTCAAAGGGAAAACTCAATTCATCACAAGATAGAGAGGGGAAAACACCATATGATCCGACTATATTAACAAAGCCCGCGATACATCAAGATCGTGACATCTCAAGAACACGAGAGAGAGAGAGAGATTAAACACATAGCTACTGGTACAAACCCTCATCCCCGAGGGTGGACTACTCCCTCCTCATCGTTGTGGCTGCCGGGATGATGAAGATGGCTGATGTCTACTACGCAACCTTCTTCTTGTAGACGTTGTTGGGCCTCCAAGTGCAGAGGTTTGTAGGACAATAGCAAATTTCCTTCAAGTGGATGACCTAAGGTTTATCAATCCGTGGGAGGTGTAGGTTGAAGATGGTCTCTCTCTCAAACAACCCTGCAACCAAATAACAAAGAGTCTCTTGTGTCCCCAACACACCCAATACAATGGTAAATTGTATAGGTGCACTAGTTCGGCGAAGAGATGGTGATAAAAGTGCAATATGGATGTTAGATATAGGTTTTTGTAATCTGAAAATATAAAAACAGCAAGGTAACAAGTGGTAAAAGAGACCGTAAACGGTATTGCAATGCTACGAAACAAGGCCTAGGGTTCATACTTTCACTACTGCAAGTTCTCTCAACAATAATAACATAAGTGGATCATATAACTAACCCTCAAAATGCAACAAAGAGTCACTCCAAAGTCACTAATAGCGGAGAACAAACGAAGAGATTATTGTAGGGTACGAAACCACCTCAAAGTTATTTTCTGATTGATCTATTCAAGAGTCCGTAGTAAAATAACACGAAGCTATTCTTTTCGTTCGATCTATCATAGAGTTCGTCCTAGAATAACACCTTAAGACACAAATCAACCAAAACCCTAATGTCACCTAGATACTCCAATGTCACCTCAAGTATCCGTCGGTATGATTATACGATATGCATCACACAATCTCAGATTCATCTATTCAACCAACACAAAGAACTTCAAAGAGTGCCCCAAAGTTTCTACCGGAGAGTCAAGACGAAAACGTGTGCCAACCCCTATGCATAAGTTCACAATGTTACGGAACCCGCAAGTTGATCACCAAAACATACATCAAGTAGATCACGTGAATATCCCATTGTCACCACAGATAAGCACATGCAAGACATACATCAAGTGTTCTCAAATCCTTAAAGACTCAATCCGATAAGATAACTTCAAAGGGAAAACTCAATCCATTACAAGAGAGTAGAGGGGGAGAAACATCATAAGATCCAACTATAATAGCAAAGCTCGCGATACATCAAGATCGTGTCGAATCAAGAACACAAGAGACAGAGATCAAACACATAGCTACTGGTACATACCCTCAGCCCCGAGGGTGAACTACTCCCTCCTTGTCATGGAGAGCGCCGTGATGATGAAGATGGCCACCGGTGAGGGATCCCCCCTCCGGCAGGGTGCCGGAACAGGGTCCCGATTGGTTTTTGGTGGCTACAGAGGCTTGCGGCGGCGGAACTCCCGATCTATTCTGCTCCCCGATATTTTTAGGGTATATGGACATATATAGGCGAAAGAAGTCGGTCAGGGGAGCCACGAGGGGCCCACGAGGGTGGGGGGCGCGCCCAGGGGGGTAGGGAGCGCCTCCCTGCGTCATGGCTTCCTCGAAGCTTCGCTGACGTCTACTCCAAGTCTCCTGGATTGCTTATGTTCCAAAAATAACTCTCCCAAAGGTTTCATTCCGTTTGGACTCCGTTTGATATTCCTTTTCTTCGAAACACCGAAATAGGCAAGAAAACAACAATTTGGGCTGGGCCTCCAGTTAATAGGTTAGTCCCAAAAATAATATAGAAGTGCTTAGTAAAGCCCATAAACATCCGAAACAGATAATAAAATAGCATGAATACTTCATAAATTATAGATATGTTGGAGACCTATCAGCAGCCCCAAGCTTAATTCCTGCTCGTCCTCGAGTAGGTAAATGATAAAAGAAATAATTTATGAACTGTGAATGCTAGCAGGTCCACAAGTTTGATCAATGATAATTTCAATCACCTTTTCTAGCATCATTATATATCATAACAGTAGCTCAACGCATAAAACTTTTCATGATCAAGTAACAAGCTATTCACATGTTAAAGCATAGACCATAAACTTTCTTGAAAACTAACAAACTATGTTCTCAGTCATCAAACAATTGCAATTCATCATATTTTTAGGAAGGGTCTATGTAAGAGCTTTGATTTAGCAAATCCCACATACTCAACTATCATATAGTCTTCCATGATTGCTACCACTCAAAGCATATTTTTAGAACAAATAGCATCCATCGAACACAGAGAAAGATATGGGCTTAATGTTTCGCCTCCCAATTTATTTATCATATAGATAATTGTCAACAATAATAATTCATGATCAAATATATTTGAATGGCCATATATGCTTAGATCTTTCCCCGTCACATGGTGCTTGCCAACTAAAGAGTAGGTTGGAATGAGAAGGAATACTACTAACTCTTGCATAAAAGTAAAAGATAGACCCTTCGCAGAGGGAAGCAGGGATTTGCAGAGGTGCCAGAGCTCGAAGCTAAAATAGAGATGAAAATAATTTTGAGAGGTATGCTTTCATTGTCAACATAACGACATAGAGTTCCCAATATCTTCCATACGACATACATTATAGGCGGTTCCCAAACAGAAAGGTAAAGATTTTACTCCCCCTGCACCAACAATCACACTCCACGGCTTGTCTGAAACAACGGGTGCGTCCAACTTTCAACAATCCTGGGCGAGTTTTGTTTAAATTATTTGTGATTTTGTTTTTGATCTTTTGATCATAGGACTGGGCATCCCAGTTACCAGCCATTTTCTCGTGAATGATGAGCGGAGTCCACTCATCGTGAGAATAACCCACCTAACATGGAAGATACTGACAACCCCTAGTCGCTACATGAGCGATTCGGGCATACAAAACAGATTATTATTTGAAGGTTTAGAGTTTGGCACATGCAAATTTACTTGGAACAGCAGGTAAATACCGCATATAGGTAGATATGGTGGACACTCATGGCAGAAACTTGGTTCAAGGAATTTGGATGCACAAGCAGAATTCCCGCTTAGTATAGATATTTTGGCTAGCAAAGGATTCTAAATAGCAAGCACCACATGTTAGAGGATCCATAACAATATAACTTCTATACAAATGTACCCAAGCATAACTCATTATGTTGTCTTCCTTGTCCAACTTCAACTAATTTGCTCAGGTTTGAAAATAATTAATGGGGATCACAATCATAGAAGATGTCCAAGATAGTATATTTATATGTGAAATCTCTCTTCCTTCAATATTCTTTCATGAATTGTTCAAGTGACCAATACAATGTTTGCTAACCTTCAAAAAATTTACCACCTCTACTTCTTATATGTGAAGGCATTACTCCCCATGGGAAAGGCATATGAAACATATATAATTTCAGATTTATGACATTCAAATCATTCAACCATTTACTCATAGGATATAAGTGAAGCACACGAGTAAATGACAAACTACTCCAAAAAGATATAAGGGAAGATCAATGAATAGTTAGATAATTATGTAGCTATGTGAGGACTCTCTCTCATTTAAGAATTTCAGATCTTGGGATATTATTCAAACAGCAAGCAAAACAAAATAAAACGACATTTCAAGGATATCACTCATCATGTGAAGAAGCTAAAACTTAGGCTCAACTGATACTAATCGATAATTGTTGAAGAAGAAAGGTGGGATGCCTACCGGGGCATCCCGAAGCTTAGATGCTTGCGACTTCTTGAAATATTATCTTGGGCTGCCTTGGGCATCCCCAAGCTTGAACTTTTGCGTCTCCTTAATTCCTTTTATATCACGGTTTCCTAAATCTCGAAAGCTTCATCCACACCAAACTCAACAAGAACTCGTGAGATAAGTTAGTATAAACCATTGCAAAAACCTTATCATTTTCTACTGTAACAAATCACTAAAATTATTATTCAACATTGCATACTAAATGTCTCTGCATATTTAATACTCCTATCCTCAAATAGAATCATTAAACAAGCAAACATATGCAAACAATGCAAACGTAACAGCAATCTGCCAAAACAGTACAGTCTGTAAAGAATCCAAGAGTATCAATACTTCCCTAACTCCAAACATTATGAAATTATACCACACTGTATAAAATTTATCAGAGCTAAATATGCAAAAAGTTTCAACATTTTATCATATTCTGGCTTTTCTAGGGAATTTTTGCAACAGTGATAAACTTTCTGTTTTGAAACAGCAACATGTATACTTGCAAAATAAGCATAGTAAAGGCTATCCTTGACATTTTTATTGAAAATAGAGATGCAAAACATTATTCTAAATAACAGAAAGCAAATAATAACAAAATAAAATGACGCTCCAAGCAAAACACATATCATGTGGTGAATAAAAATGTAGCTCCAAGTAAAGTTACCGATGAACGAAGACGAAAGAGGGGATGCCATCCGGGGCATCCCCAAGCTTAGGCTTCTGGTTTTCCTTGAATATTACCTTGGGGTGCCTTGGGCATCCCCAAGATTAGGCGCTTGCCACTCCTTATTCCATAGTCCATCGAATCTTTACCCAAAACTTGAAAACTTGACAACACAAAACTCAACAGAAAACTCGTAAGCTCCGTTAGTATAAGAAAATAAATCACCACTTTTGGTACTGTTGTGAACTCATTCTAAATTCATATTGGTGTAATATCTACTGTATTCCAACTTATCTATGGTTCATACCCTCCGATACTACTCATAGATTCATCAAAATAAGCAAACAACAGATAGAAAACAGAATCTGTCAAAAACAGAACAGTCTGTAGTAATTTGCATCAAACGCAAACTTCTGGAACTCAGAAAAATATGCCAAAATAGGAAGACCTAGATAATTTGATTATTGATCTACTGCAATTGGAATCAGTATTTTATCACCTTCTGGTGATTTTTAACAATTGTTTACGTGAGCAGAAAGTTTCTGTCTTTTTCAGCAAGATCAAATAATCATCATCCAAGAAGATCCTATAGGTCTTACTTGGCACAAACACTAATTAAAACATAAAACCACATCTAACCAGAGGCTAGATGATTTATTTATTACTAAACATGAACAAAAAGCAAGGAACAAAAATAAATTTGGGTTGCCTCCCAACAGGCGCTAACGTTTAACGCCCCTAGCTAGGCATGGTGATTTCAATGATGCTCACCTAAAAGATAAGAATTGAAACATAAAGAGAGCATCATGAAGAATATGACTAGCACATTTAAGTCTAACCCACTTCCTATGCATAGGGATTTTGTGAGCAAACAACTTATGGGAACAATAATCAACTAGCATAGGAAGGCAAAACAAGCATAACTTCAAAACTTTAAGCACATAGAGAGGAAACTTGATATTATTGCAAATCCTACAAGCATATGTTCCTCCTTAATAATAATTTTCAGTAGCATCACGAATGAATTCAATAATATAACCAGCACATAAAGCATTATTTTCATGATCTACTTGCATAGAAATTTTATTACTCTCCACATAAGCAAATTTGTTCTCATGAATAGTAGTGGGAGCAAACTCAACAAAATAACTATCATGTGAAGCATAATCCAATTGAAAATTAAAATCATGATGACAAGTTTCATGGTTATATTTATTCTTTATAGCATACGTGTCATCACAATAATCATCATAAATAGGAGGCATGCTTTCATCATAATAAATTTGCTCATCAAAACTTGGGGGACAAAAAATATCATCTTCATCAAACATAGCATCCCCAAGCTTGTGGCTTTGCATATCATTAGCATCATGGGTATTCAAAAGAATTCATACTAAAAACATTGCAATCATGCTCATCATTCACATATTTAGTGCCAAACATTTTAATGCATTCTTCCTCTAGCAATTGAGCACAATTATCGGAATCCTTATTTTCACGAAAGACATTAAAAAGATGAAGCATATGAGGTACCCTCAATTCCATTTTTTATAGTTTTATTTTATAAACTAAACTAGTGATAGAACAAGAAACTAAAAGATTCGATTGCAAGATCTAAAGATATACCTTCAAGCACTCACCTCCCCGGCAACGGCGCCAGAAAAGAGCTTGATGTCTACTACGCAACCTTCTTCTTATAGACGTTGTTGGGCCTCCAAGTGCAGAGGTTTGTAGGACAGTAGCAAATTTCCCTCAAGTGGATGACCTAAGGTTTATCAATTTGTGGGAGGCGTAGGTTGAAGATGGTCTCTCTCAAACAACCCTGCAACCAAATAACAAAGAGTCTCTTGTGTCCCCAACACACCCAATACAATGCTAAATTGTATAGGTGCACTAGTTCGGCAAAGAGATGGTGATAAAAGTGCAATATGGATGGTAGATATAGGTTTTTGTAATCTGAAAAAAATATAAAAACAACAAGGTAACAAGTGGTAAAAGTGAGCGTAAACGGTATTGCAATGCTAGGAAACAAGGCCTAGGGTTCATACTTTCAATAGTGCACGTTCTCTCAACAATAATAACATAATTGGATCATATAACTAACCCTCAACATGCAACAAAGAGTCACTCCAAAGTCACTAATAGCGGAGAACAAACGAAGAGATTATTGTAGGGTACGAAACCACCTAAAGTTACCCTTTCTAATTGATCTATTCAAGAGTCCGTAGTAAAATAACACGAAGCTATTCTTTCCCTTCGATCTATCGTAGAGTTCGTACTAGAATAACACCTTAAGACACAAATCAACCAAAACCCTAATGTCACCTAGATACTCCAATTTCACCTCAAGTATCCGTGGTTATGATTATACGATATGCATCACACAATCTCAGATTCATCTATTCAACCAACACAAAGAACTTCAAAGAGTGCCCCAAAGTTTCTACCGGAGAGTCAAGACGAAAACGTGTGCCAACCCCTATGCATAAGTTCACAATGTTACGGAACCCGCAAGTTGATCACCAAAACATACATCAAGTAGATCACGTGAATATCCCATTGTCACCACAGATAAGCACATGCAAGACATACATCAAGTGTTCTCAAATCCTTAAAGACTCAATCCGATAAGATAACTTCAAAGGGAAAACTCAATCCATTACAAGAGAGTAGAGGGGGAGAAACATCATAAGATCCAACTATAATAGCAAAGCTCGCGATACATCAAGATCGTGTCGAATCAAGAACACAAGAGACAGAGATCAAACACATAGCTACTGGTACATACCCTCAGCCCCGAGGGTGAACTACTCCCTCCTTGTCATGGAGAGCGCCGTGATGATGAAGATGGCCACCGGTGAGGGATCCCCCCTCCGGTAGGGTGCCGGAACAGGGTCCCGATTGGTTTTTGGTGGCTACAGAGGCTTGCGGCGGCGGAACTCCCGATCTATTCTGCTCCCCGATATTTTTAGGGTATATGGACATATATAGGCGAAAGAAGTCGGTCAGGGGAGCCACGAGGGGCCCACGAGGGTGGGGGGCGCGCCCAGGGGGGTAGGGAGCGCCTCCCTGCGTCATGGCTTCCTCGAAGCTTCGCTGACGTCTACTCCAAGTCTCCTGGATTGCTTATGTTCCAAAAATAACTCTCCCAAAGGTTTCATTCCGTTTGGACTCCGTTTGATATTCCTTTTCTTCGAAACACCGAAATAGGCAAGAAAACAACAATTTGGGCTGGGCCTCCGGTTAATAGGTTAGTCCCAAAAATAATATAGAAGTGCTTAGTAAAGCCCATAAACATCCGAAACAGATAATAAAATAGCATGAATACTTCATAAATTATAGATATGTTGGAGACGTATCAATGGCCACCGAAGATGATTTCCCACTCCGGCAGGGTACCGGAAAGGGTCTAGATTGGTTTTCGGTGGCTACAGAGCCTTGCGGCGGCGGAACTTTTGATCTATGGTTATTTCTGATGGTTTCTCTATTTATTGGATTTTTTGGCATCGGTTTCACGCGAAGATGGGCCTCGAGGTGAGCACAACCCACCGGGGCAAGCTAGGCCCACCAGGCGCGCCCTAGTGGGTTGTGCCCTCCTCGTGGCTCTTCTGGCCCTCCCACGAAGCTTCGGGGGTCTCTTTTGTTCCAAAAAAAATCATCAAAGAGTTTCAGCTCATTTGGAGAACTTTCATTTCTGCACAAAAAACAACAGCACGGTAGTTTTGTTAAAAATAGCGTCAGTCCGGTTAGTTCCATGCAAATCATACCAAAACCATATAAAATTGTTGTAAACATGGCATGAATACTTCATAAAATATAGATACGTTGGAGACGTATCACCTCTTCCCCCTCTCCTTTATATACGGGGGCGGGGGCACCCCAAAGGCACACCAAGAATTCTCTTAGCCGTGTGCGGTGCCCCCTCCACAGTTTACTCCTCCGGTCATAGCGTCGTAGTGCTTAGGTGAAGCCCTGCGCGCATCACATCACCATCACCGTCGCCACGCCGTTGTGCTAACGGAACTCTCCCTCGACCCTCTACTGGATCAAGAGTTCGAGGGACGTCATCGAGCTAAACGTGTGCTGAACACGGAGGTTCTGTACGTTCGGTACTTGGATCAGTTGGATCATGAATACGTTTGACTACATCAACCGCGTTAACCTAACGCTTCCGCTTTCGTTCTACGAGGGTACGTGGACACACTCTCCCCTCTTGTTGCTATGCATCTCCTAGATAGATCTTGCATGACCGTAGGAATTTTTTTGAAATTGCATGCTACGTTCCCCAACACAACTTCACCAAGTAGAATCCTCCCAAGGGGTTGGTGGCATAAGAAGAGTACAATGAGGATGATGACGATGATGATGATGGTGAGACAGTTTCCATGGCCTCCTTTGCCATTGCAACAACTCCACGGGTGTCCCTCTTCGACTCACCCAACGAGAACATCACCGCCAAGTGCCTCATTGCCAATGCCACCAACAAGCAGGTAACCCCCAACATCGAAACCACCATCACTCCTAATCCTTCCTTGACGGATTGCATTGATGAAAGTGAAGGGTCGAAGGAGGAGGAAAATGAATTTGAGTCTTTTATGAGTAAGCTCAAGGGTAAACCCAAGAAGCACTTCGTTGCTCTCTTGGAACAACTTGGTGAAGCCAATGACATGATCGAGGCTCACGAACAAACCATCTCTAAGATGGAAGGGCATAGTCGTGACTATGCCGATGAGATATCGGATCTCTCTAATGCGCTTGAGGAAGAGCGTGGTCATCATTTGGCTCTTGCGGAGTCACACAACGATGATTATGCTAGATTAAAGAAATATCTTGATCATGCTCTTGTTGTGTCTCGTGTGCTCAATTCTGAGAAGGCTAAACTTGGGGTTGACCATGCTAGACTCAAGGAGGAGTTTGATATACTTGAAAAGGCTCACAAGGCCTTGAAGGGTGCTCATGCTAGCCTCAAAGAGTCTCATGATCTACTCCAAGTGAAGCTAACCAAGGAGAAAGCCACATTTCCTCATATGGTTTTAATTGATAATGCAAATGCTACTAACCCGTGCTGTGAGCATGTGCATCTTGTGGAGAAGAATGCCAATTTGAAGGAGCAACTCGAGAAAGGCCTTGTGTCATGCATACAAGGTGAGAAGAACCTCAACGACCTTTTGAGCAATCAAAAGGAAGTTGTGGGCAAGGAGGGAATTGGGTTTGCACCCAAGTCCAAGAATAAGAAGAAGAATCATAAGGCCAAACAGGAATCAGCTATTTTGCCGTCTGCCACGGCGGACGGCAAAGGCATGAACGGCGGACAGCAAAGGCCTTTGCCGTCAGCCGTGGACGACAAAAGGCTCCGGCAAAGTAGGCTATGGTAAACAGCTGCTTTGCCGTCTGCTTCCTGGCGGCTGACGGCAAAGGACCTTTGACGTCTGCCGCGGACGGCAACGAGAGCAGACGGCAATAATTGTGCTCTCAGTCCGTTAAGTGGCTAACGGCAGGCCTTTGCCGTCCGCCGCGGACGGCAAACTTTCTAGTGCCTTTGCCGTCCGCTTCCGCCTCGCCCGCTTCCGCGCCCGCTTCCGCCACGCCCGCCGCATCGGCCGCCCCCGCTTCCGCCTCGGCCTGTGGCGCCACTTCCACCTCGGCCGCCGCGTCGCGTCGCGTCGGCCGCCCCCGCTGAGGCGCTGCC